>NC_058130.1:425407402-425472863 GCF_016433145.1 Gracilinanus agilis
TCTCTCTCTCTCTCTCTCTCTCTCTCTCTCTCTCTCTCTCTCTCTCTCTCTCTCTCTTCCCACCACTCCACCTCCCCTCTCCCCCTCAGCAATGGCTATTCGGATGTATTGTATCATTGTTGTGAGCTGAGAGATAAATGTGTGGCCGAAGTAGAGAATCTGGGGCTGATAGAGTGCAATGCTCTTTATTTTGGTGCAAAGATGAGTGAAGACCATTTGTGTCATTTTCACCAGCATTTTCTCTAATTGCCTCATTTGACATGTCAGCCATCATGTACCGAGCAATTTTTTTTTTGTCATGAAGACTGTCACAATGAAATCTGACGATATAATAGAGTATGGGTGGTATTTTGATTTCTGAAAATCTGAAACTTGAATGAGGCATAAAGGATTTGGCAGTTGTTAAATTTTTTGGACCCAGACAGTGTAACACAATAGCCCTTGCAGATGTTCGGTTCATATGATGGGACTTGTTCCCAGATCTCACATCTCAGAACTCTACATGTAGGAAATGCTTCTGCCTGTAACTGTTTGTTTTCACTGGGGCTGCAGCTGAAATCCTGCATATTCACTTACAGCTGGGCCTTGTTCTCCCTGCAGGAGCTACTGAATGGGGAACTAAAAGAGGGACATTTTCGGGAGGATCAATGCCCCCTGGAGGGTAAGTACATAATCTTGCTCCTGGAGCTGGGGAGAAAACTCAAAAGGCCACTTTCCTCCTTGGCACTTTAAAAACATCCACATGCGTATTCAAAAGTTCGAAGGAGCATTAGTAGCCTTTTGGAAATCTAGATTGAGATACTGACCCTGATCAGCTTTTCAAATAACCAGCATTCCTACATTGTGGTCAAAAATATGTATGGAGTGTTTGCAATTTAAAGATGTTAAACTACATAGCTTTTAGTGCCAATCTTTCTACACACATACTTATTATTTTCATTTTCAGTAATTCATTCTTCAAAAGCAGCTTACAATATGCTTTTAGTGTATACTATTCCCCCATGTTTTACAGGCTTAAACATAAACTCATAAACATGAACATTCGAAGAATCAAAATTTTGCCTGGATTGTAGAAGAATCATTTTTTTTATTCTATGCATGTTTGGATGATGCATGAAGCAATAACAGCAGCTTACTTTTATATAGTAATTGATAGTTAGCTACAAAGAACTTTTATATAGATTTTTTTATCTGATTTGAATATCAGCCCTGTAAGGTAGATGGCACAAGAAGAAATGCTTTCCTCCTCCCAGCATCAAGGTGGGGACCATAGATTTTGGATGGGAACTATACCACCAAATGTGTTTACTGTCAGATGTGCTCACATGTTTGCTGGAGTTTTTTAATTGTTAGGGTGGATTCAGGAAAGGAAAGGCCAAAATTAAATGATTGTGGCATAAAAACAAAAGGCAATGATTAAACTTAAAAAAAAAGAATTTTTAGCTCCATTTTATAGAACAGAAAACGAAGGCTTTGAAAAGTTAAATGATTGGCTTGATCACTCAGCTGATAAACTCTAGAGCCTGGATTTGAACCCAAGTCTTTCTCTACATTCTAGAGTGCTCCTTATATTCAACTCTAGAGTTTCTCAATATGAGCCCTAAATAGGAAAGGGCAAGTAACTAAACCCTAATTAGAAGAAGTGAGGGGTGGGAAAAGTTACATGATCATTCATATAGTTCTTGTGGTAAATACTGCCTTGCCCATCTACCATTTTGATTTCCTTTTTCATTCTCTCTGTCCCTAACCCCATTCTCTACCATCCTAGAGGAGAAACCAGGAAAAACAAGATCATATCTCTAGATGACAACAAAAAGGTTTCACTGATGGTTGGAATTATTCTTTCTGTATACCATCCATATACCTGTGAACTATTTACTCTCCTATAGGATCTTTATTAATTCTGTTAAAAGTTATTCAAAGCTATTTGGTAGAGGAGGCCAAAGGAAAACCTCTGTTCTCCTTACTCTTCCCTAGCCTAGAGGCTGCCCTTGAAGGACTGGGATGAGAGTAACTGAGAAGGCAAGAATACAGGTCCATATTTCTGAATCCTGATTCTGAGTATGCTGGTCCAACCAGTAGTGACATCCTTGACTCCTGGTGCAATTTATGAATGTTCAACACGTTCAATTAAATAATTATGCTGGAAAGATTCTATATTCTTCTTACCTAGTTTTTCTTTTGGTCTCACAGTTGCTCTTCCTCCTGAGAAGGTAGAAGGATGTGAAGGCTACGTACAGCCTTTTAATCTAGAAGATGGAGAAAAAAATGCCAATAAAGACATAAACCGAGGAATGGGGAAGAAGCGGTTAAATATTGATGTATGTTATGCTTGTTTAATTATAACGTCTCTTTCTCTGTACATTAGTTCATCAAGTCCTGAGCATGTTCAACACAGAGTTTGGCCCTCAAATTTGGGTTCCAATTTGACTTTTCAAGAAGGAAATTCTTTTCTACTCTAGCAAATTGCAGTGTGTTAAAATATGTGGTGGGATTGACTTTAAATTTGGCAAGTTTGTAGGGGGTAAAGATCCTGCCATGGAATTCTGCTAATAAGGCTAAAATTGTCTTGCATTGCATTAAAATCTTTAAAGAAATTCAGTATTTTGCTTGGCTTTGCACATTTTACACTACAGAAGTGATATAAAGTAAACTTTCACAAACAATTTAGAATTCCTTGGCTTGTGCACAAGGTGCCCATTATATGATATTTGGTATTATTGGAATAAAAAGTTATTATTTTGCAAGGCAAGCTACAGTTGGGGGTAGAGGGTTATGAAAGGATATTGTTTTTCCTTCTTCCCTCCTCCTCCATTGCTAAACTTAAAAAAAATCAAATGATGCACATTTATTAACCTCAGATTATATGAGAGATAACCATTTTTTGGCATTATCAACAATGTACACAGTAGATTGCTAGGGAGGACATTAGCCTGGCACCCAGAGGCAGAATTTATACCCATAACCCCCTTTCCTCCATTCTTCTCCTCACTGTGATTCAATTCCTTAATCTTCTTGCAGCCTTGGTTTTCCCATCTGCAAATTGGGAATAAATGATCTCAGGGATAATATCAGGACACATGAATCTACAAGGCCAATGTAGAAACTCCAAGAAAAGGTCTCAAAAGGGGTTTCCTGCATTCCACAGTTGACAAGTTGAATTATTAGTTCCCACCCAGAATGAGGAAGGAAAAAATTTTAGCCCACCATTTTCCCTGAAATGTTTGCTTCTAAGGTCTTTCAAATAGCTTTGGCCATAAACAAGGACTGTTTTTCTGTAGGAGTATTTAAAATTCATACTTAAAGTCATGTAAAGATTAAATTGTAAGCACTATAGCCCTTTCTTCCAACCTTAAAAATTATTTCCCATAAATGATTAAAGGCCTTGCCCTAACATAAAACCCATACTGGTATGCTTCACTCTATATAACAAATGTACTCCTACAAATACATAAAATATTGAGGCCCAGAAGGATTCCAACTGACCTTTTAATCTAAAGTCCTCCTTTAATAGATAAGAAAACTGACATTACCTAGTGAGTAAGGTGAAGGACTAGGACATGATCCAAACTCTTTTGACCCAGTCCAGTATTTTTCAACTTATTGTTCAATTGTTTTCAGTCAAGTATGACTCTTTGTGACCCCATTTGGGATTTTCTTGGAAAGACACTGGAGAGAGCAGTTAGGTAGCTCAGTGGATTGAGAGCCAGGCCCAGAGACAGGAGGTCCTAGGTTCAAATTTGGCCTCAGACACTTTCTAGCTGTGCAACCCTGGCCAAATCACTTAACCCCCATTGCCTACCCTTACCACTCTTCTGCCTTAGAACCAACACACAGTAGTAACTCTAAGACAGAAGGTAAGGGTTTTTATTTTTAAAAAAAAAAAAGATACTGGAATGATTTGCCATTTTTTTTTCACCAGTTCATTTCACAGATGATGAACTGAGGCAAACAAGGTCACACAGCTATTAAGTGTCTGACACTGGATTTGAAGTCAGGAAGATGAGTCTTCCTGACTCCAGGCCCAGCTCTCTATCTACTGTGTCACTTTATGTCAAATGAATTTTCATAAATGTAACCATTTTATTCAGATGCACCTGGGGAATCAAATAATTTTTCAAATCTGTTTTGTAAAACTGGATTTTTACAAATTAGATTGATCATATTTGCTTAAAGTTAGATATTTGCTTATAATTAAAATCAGAATGATAGATCAATAGAAGGCATATAAGCACATACAGAACATAAACTAAATGGAAGAGGAACAGTTAGGTGGCTTAGTGGATAGAGAGCCAGGCCTGGAGACTGAGAAGTCTTGGATTCAAATCTGGCCTTAAATACTTCCTAGCTGTATGACCCTGGGCAAGTCACTTAACTCCAGTTGCCTAGTCTTTGCCCCTCTTGGAAATGATACTTAGTATTGATCCTATGATGGCAGGTAAAGGTTTTAAAAAATAAAATAAATGGGGGAAGTTGTTAGCTTCCTCCTCTCCCCTACCTGTTATGTTCTATAAAACTGGAACAGAGACATGCTTCCATTCTTTGCTACATATGGCAAAGATGTCATATATTCTAGTTAGGATTTTTAGGTTTTGGTAAAAAAAAAAAATCGTTGTTTGCAGGAACTTCAATGCGATGTCTCAGTAGAAGATGACAATCGTCAAGAATGGACATTTACCCTGTATGATTTTGACAACAGTGGAAAAGTAACCAAAGAGGTAATATTTATTTTTACCTGGGAAAAAGTGGCCCCTTGACAGAATAGAATATAACTTTGTATATAGGGATTGGTCAGAATCAACCAAAATTTAGATGTGCCATAATCAAGGGCTCTCTCTGAAACCCATGCCTTCAATTCAAAAGCAACTTCAAGAGATCCAGCAAAAATAATAATAATAACTAGCGTGTGTACAGTGCTTACTATGTGCCAGACACTGTGTTAAGGGCTTTACAATGATTATCTCGTTTGATCCTCACAACAATCCTGAGAGGCAGGTGCTATTATTATCACCCCCATTTTACAGATAAAGAAACTGAGGTAAATAGGATTTAAGTGAGTTACCTGTGGTAATGCAGCTAGATTTGAATTCAAGTCTTTCTAGCCACTGAGTCACTTGGCTGCCCCTAGTACAGGCAAAAGACATCCCAAATACACCTGAAATAAGAACTGCCTTAGTCAATTTTCTTCTCTTTCTCTTCTGCCCATCTGCCCATGCCAGGGGCCTTCTTTGGTGATACACTGCCATATTGCTTCTTCAGGGATAATTCCATTAGCAGGAGCCTGCAAGTGCCAGCAGCCAGTCCAGGGACATATGTTAAGGGTCCTTTTGCCCTTATTTATCCCCAGCCTCAGGTGGCTAAGTGACCACTTCGGCCTTCTAAAAGAACTAGGCATCTAGAACTTAAGTTTGGGATAGGGATAAGAGAAAAACAAACTTGCATTGAGATCAAAATCTGTTTGAAAGGGGGCAGCTGGGTAGCTCAGTGGATTGAGAGCCAGGCTTAGAGATGGGAGGTCCTAGGTTCAAATCTGACCTCAGACACTTCCCAGCTGTGTGACCCTGGGCAAGTCACTTGACCCCCATTGCCTAGCCCTTACCACTCTTCTGCCTTGGAGCCAATACACAATATTGACTCCAAGATGGAAGGTAAGGGTTTAGAAAAAAATCTGTTTGAAATTTCAGTCACTTGGAGGTCATTTCAACAGCAATGAGAATACTTCCCTTCTTTCTGGAACTGTTGGGACTAAGCTCAAGACTATAACAAAGATGAAATTCTATCCCTGGCTACTACCTAGATGATGCTAGAGTTGCATCAGAGTTGTCTCAATCAAAGTAACAATTAAAAACAAAAAGTGAGGGGCAGCTGGGTGGCTCAGTGGATTGAGAGTCATGCCTACAGACAGGAAGTCCTGGGTTCAAATTTGTCCTCAGACACTTCCTAGCTGTGTGACCCTGGGCAAGTCACTTCACCTCCATTACCTAGTCCTTCCACTCTACTGCCTTGGAACCAATACACAATATTAATCCTAAGATGGAAGGTAAAGGTTTAAAAAAGAACAAAAACAAAGTGTGGATGAGTTGATTGCTTCGTTAAGTTGTTTAGAGATGAGACATTCATTAATTCTGGATGCTGATATTCTCTGCTTTGCTCCTTATGCAAGGACATGTCCAGCTTGATGCACACCATTTATGAAGTTGTAGATGCTTCAGTCAACCACTCTTCCACCAACAGCAAGACCCTCCGGGTGAAACTGACTGTGAGTCCTGAACCTTCGAGCAAGAGGAAGGAGGGACATCCAGGTGAGGATGCTGAATGACTGAGTGTATTAGCGGACTGCCGCATGTCACTTTTTATTGTAAAGCAATCCTAACCATGTGTCTTTTAGATCGAGAAGCTATTCGATGTAAAACCGAAGGCGAACACTCTGAAGAAATGAGGATTTCAGACAAGAGACTATCTGCTCATGTCAGGTAAGACACTAAAAAGTTTGGAGCCCTTTGACTGAAAGGTTTAATTTAAAAAGAAAAAAAAAATCCTGACTAGGCAATTGGGGACTTGCCTAAGGTCACACATCTAGAGAGTGACTTTGGAGAGCACTTCAAATTGAATGATGAGATCTAAAGCCACATCACCGAGCATTTAGAAAAGAGTGAAAAGAGAATAAGTGGGGCACCAAATGTAGCTTTCTCAAGTCAACTTGAAAAGGAGAAGAGAGATACAGGACAATAGCTGGCAGAGATGGCAGATGAGCAAGATTTGAGCCAGGTCTGTACTCTGTCCACTGAGCCACTTTGCTGCCCCTTTGGTTTCAATTTATATGAGGAAAGATCACAGAGAAATTAGTAAACAGTGCCAAGCTTTCAGTTTTGGTCAAATCACACTCAATGAAACAAATAGAAACAAATATTTTTGGCCAAATCACACTCAATAAAAAAAAATAGAAACAAACAACATGAAAGAGATGACATCCACCAAAAAGAAATGTTCAAAGTCTAGGACATGCCCTTGTGTTCATTATACTTCATTTAAAAGAACCAGGGATTGGGACAGCTAGGTGGCTCAGTGGACAGAGAGCCAATCCTGGAGATAGGAGGTTCTGAATTCAAATTTGACCTTCCCCCCCAGACATTTCCTAGTTGTGTGACCTTGAACAAGTCACTTAACGCTAATTGCCTAGCCTTTACCACATTTCTACCTTAGAACTGATACCTTATATTGATTGTAAGACAAAAGGTAAAGGTTATTTGTTTTTTTATTCACTTTCTCCTTGCTTTTTCCTCTTATAAATGTCGGTCATTTAAATTGTCTAAGTGTGAAGTAGAAATATAATATGATATCCTCAAATATGTGAGATTTTTTAATATTTTATTGTGATTTATTTCCTGTAAATCATTGATATTCATTATAGACAGTGTTGTCTAGTATTACATGTCTTCTCTAACAGATTGACCTTCTTTCTCTAACCGTCGTTCTCTCCATGTGTTCCTTCTCTCCTATCTACAAATACACCCAAGTTTCCCCTGTCCTTAAAAAAAACTGTTCACTCGATACTGCCATCTCTGCTAGCTATTGTCCCATATCTCTCTTCTCCTTTTCATTTTGGCTTGAGAAATTTGTCTACATTTGGTGCCTCCTCTTATTTGGTGCCTCCACATACTCTCCTCTCACTCTCTTCTAAGTCCTCTTTGATGTGGCTTCAGATGTCATCATTCAATCTGAAATGCTCTCCAAAGTTACTAATAACCTTAATTTAATTGCCTAATCTAATTTATTTTTCTTCTTCTTTCTTGCCTTCTCCTCAGCATTTGACACCTTTGATTTCCTTCTCTATTGAGTATTTTTTCCTCTCTGGGTTTTCATGATACTAGTGCCTTCCAAGCCACTTTTGCAGCATCTATATCCACATCACTCTGACTACTGGGAGTGGGTCCTTCAGTGGGTCCCCTTCTTTTTTTCTCTCTATTCTTTTAGTTCCTGGACTCATCAGTACCCATAAATTCAATTATCAACTTGGTGGAAGTCAAGCCCCTATTTATCTGGCTATTTATTTCTTTATCCTAGGTCTATTTATCCATCTCTTGTCTTTCTCCACAGCTTTAATCTTGCTTCACCAACTGCCTATTACATGTTTTAAAATGGGTATCCCAAAGGTAACTCAAAATCAGCAATTCCAAAATAGGGCTCATTATCTTTCCTCCCTTTTAATCCACACTTGTCTGTTACTACTGAGAATACCATTATCCTTCCAGTTATTCTGGGTCACAACCTCAGAAGCATACTTGACTCCTAATACTCATTCATCCCACATATCCAATCAGTTGCCAAATCCTGATATTTCTAGCTCTATAACATCTCTTGTATTATCCCCTTCTCTAGTTCAGACCCTTATCACCTCTTCCCTGGATTATTACAATAATCTCCTAATTGGTCTGCCCGACTCAAGTCTTCCCCTATTCCATTCCATCCTCTACTCAGATGCCATAATTGTTTTCCTAAAGTGAGGATCTATCAATGTTACCTCCCTCCTCAGTAAACTCACAAGGCTCCTCATTAATCAGGACCAAATAAGAATTGCTGTATTTGACATTTAAAGTTCTTTGTAACTTGACCCTTCATACTATTCCACTTACCTTCACACAGTCTGCGATCCAGTTATATTGGCATATTTGCTGTTCCTCTAACATAACATTCTATCTACTACTTCTGCGTCTTTGCCTTGGATGTCTACCATATCTGGAATGCCATCCCTCCTCACTTCTACCTACTGGCTTCTCCAGCTTCCTTTGAGACTCAACTCAAGCATCCCATTCTGCAGAAGAATGGGATTACTCTTTCCCCTAGATGTTAGCATCTTCCCCTCTAAGGTTTTGTTGTGTGTTTACTTTGTATATACTTTGTGTATGCCTATATACATATACAAGTATCCCTTCCACATTTATGACTTTCCCCATCATGGTTTCAATATATGGTGGGTCTGCATAATAAATTAAATAGGACTTTGGAGGTGGGGAGTGTTTTGAGGAAGAAAAAGTTTAGAAACTCAGAAATGCACAAAATATATTTGTAGTATTGTGTAATATCAACATATTTTATTTTTAATACAAAAAATACTGTAAACACCCCATAAAGGAAAAAGAAAAAAATTCAGATTTTTCCAGATTAAAGGAAAGGCCAAAAAATCTGGATTTTCCAGATAGTAGGGTCATTGTACCCCTCATCCCCCTCAATGTAGAATGGATTTCCCCCACTGGAATGTAAACTACTTGAGGGCAAGGTCTGTTTTCATTTTTTTTTTTTTGCATATGTATCCACAGCACCTAACACAGTACCTTGCATATTGTAAATGATGAACAGTTGTAGATTGACTAGAGAGCACTGAGCTTGGCTGCAGAACATGGATTTTGTTTTGGTTTTTTTTCCAGTTCTGCTACCTACTAATTAGACGATCCTGGGCCAATCATTTTACCTCTCAAAATGAACCCATCTTAATATAAGCCATTATTAATGTAATGCTCTTAACACCTCAATTAGCCCTTTGTTATCTTTTAAGTATAAATGAAATAATCATCACAGTAAATCACATTTATATAGCAATTTCAGCTTTTGAAAACTCTTCATCAAGTAGTAGTGCAAATGTTATTCTCCTCCTCAGACAGTTAAAACTCAAAAAGGCTAAGTGAATTGAAGATGGCCACGCAAATTAGAAATATGGGAGCTAGGATTCCAAATTAGATCTCTTGAGTTCAAGCATAGCATTCCTTCTGCCTCATCACACTGCCTTAAGTAGGAATTGTGAATGTGTGTGCTTATGTCAGTATGAATTTTCTCTTGTAACTAATTAGATTCCTGTCCTATCCATTTCCTAACGCCGCAGGAAGTCAAACAATGACCACCACCATTACACCGTGCGTGAGCAGTACTGTGTTGATGAAAATACCGAGAGAAGGAACCACTATCTTGACCTTGCTGGAATTGAGAACTACACTTCAAAATTTGGGCCAGGTAGACACTCAAACCAGATACAAAGAGCCTTTGATTGTAGATGATCCTCTTCTTTGGGGTCCAGATGCTAAACAGGATAAAGACTTCTAAAGTTCATATAAAATAAAATCTAATTTTATCATCATTCTTTAGAGTGTAGGGAAATTCATCCCCTATTTATTTATTGAATATGTGATTTATAAAACTTACGCAAGCTAATTTGGAGAGTTTTGTCTTTCCAGTTTCTCTTCCCTATAACTTTATTGTTAATCACTCATGTATAACTCTTCATGACCCCACGGACCATACTTGTCCACTGGGTTTTCTTGGTAAAAATACTGGAGCAGCATGCCATTTCCTTTTTTAGTGGATTGAGGCAAACAGAGGCTAAGTGATTTGCCCAAAGTCACATCTAGTGAGTGTCTGAAGCAGGATTTGAACCTAGGTCTTCCTGATTCCAGACCCAGCTCTCTATCCACTGAGCCATCTAGCCACCTCCAAATAACTACATGAAATATAAAATTATCTACATATGATACAATATGAATTCACATACCAATAATGCTCAATGTGGCAAGTGGGAAAAGGACAATAGCATCTTTCTGTCTCAGTTTTGTGCATCAAATATTATTGAATAAGTTGAAGAAAGATTCCATGGAATTTCTGGATTCTCCCAGATTTTTGTATTGATGAATTATCAGGGAAACTCAGAACGTGGAATCTGATCAATGCTCCCCGAGTCTAGTGGGCCAAAAAAATGGCCCTCCAGCTACTATAAAGACCTATAGCAATGAGGAGCTAAGCACCAGTGAAGGCACTCCTATTGATACAGAAAGTGTCTGCATTGTCATCCTTTTCCAGAGGAGAGAATGCGTGTATTTATTTCAGTACATTGTACAAAGGCAGCTGGACTTGGAGTTAGGAAGTGGTTCTTATTTAGTCATTTTCAGCTATGTCCTACCTTTCATAGGGGTTTTCTTGAGTAAACTAGGACATGGTCCATTCAAGCCAGATAATTCAATCTCAGACAAATTTAGTTTATTTCTTAAGAATTCCCTTCAAATCTCTTTGTTTTGATTTTTGGTCTGAACCTATGAGTTCATCGGTTGTAGAAAACTCAGTGAAGAATTTCCCTTCTTCAATGCAGATCAACAATTATTCCAAAATGTATATATTTACATACTTTTAACTTTATTACCTCCAGGCAACTATCTAAGTTGGGGTTTTCTTGGCGAAAATACTATAGTGATTTGCCATTTCCTTCTCCAGTTTATTTTGCAGATGAGGAACTGAGGCAATCAAGGTTTAGTGGCTTGCCCAAGGTCATACTGCTAGTCAGTGTCTGAGGCCAAATTTCATCTCAGGTCTTCCTGACTTCAGGCCCACTAGTGCATCCACTGTACCAACTCACTGCCCCTAGGAAAAAGGAAGACCAGCTAAATACTGCTGAGTTCAGATCCTATCTTAGATACTAGCTATGTGGCTCCATTTAACCTCCCTCGACCTCAAATTCCTCTTTGTTAAAGTGGGAATAATAATGAATGTTCTATAAGTGATAAACATCATCATCATTATTATTATTGCATAATTCAAGTGCACATTTAGGATGAGAAATAACTAACATGTACAAGTGTGGATGGTCATTTGTTTCCATAGAACCTGAGCCTGTGTTACATTTCATCACGACCTGGGCCTGGAACCAATATATTCTATTCTGACATATTTAAAGGGTGCTTCTAGTGAAATGAGTCATGGTTTGTTCTTAATGGCTTCTTCCTAGGCTTTTTTGCTATATTTTGTTAGTCTCTAAAGACCTAAAAAAAGGAAAAAAGCAGAGGGTGATTGTTTTCATCTAAATAGCATAGAGCGGAAAAGCTATTGTAGAAATGTTCTTAAATTATCCTGACCCACGAGATTAACAAAACAGTTAGGCATAACCCGTCCAAAAACTGCCTAATGACTTCTAAATCCAAACTAAACTTGAAAGTGTTTTTTTTTTCTTTCCGGAAGTACCAATAGTTTAACTGATCTATCCGGTTTTTCTAACAATAGGTCAGATTAATGCATTACTTAAGGGGCATTTCCTATGGGATACTTCTTCCATCAACAGTGGTGCTTGTGCATAGAGAGAGCTGGAAAAAAAAAAAACCACACCCACACACACTTTAGAAAGGAATGCTAGGAGAAGCTAGGTGGCTCAGTGGATAGTGAGCCAGGTCTGGAGATGGGAGGTCTTGGGTTCCAGTCAGGTCTCAGACACTTCCTAACTGTGAAATCCTGGGCAAGTCTTTATGACTTCTGCCTTAGAATTGCTCCTTAGTATCAATTCCAAGACAGAAGATAAGGGAGGACAGAGACAGAGACAGAGAGAGGGAGAGGAAGAGAAAGAAAGAGAAAAAGAGAGGAAGGAAGGAAGGAAGGAAGGAAGGAAGGAAGGAAGGAAGGAAGGAAGGGTTTCTTAAACTAATGAAATCAGTTTCACACCAAAAAATAAAATAAGGAGATCTGAAGTGAATTCTTAAAATTAACAAACTTGAAGTAGCTAGGTTGCTCAGTGGATAGAGTAACAGGCCTGAAGACAGGAAGTTCTAGGCTCAAATCTATTCTCAGACACTTCCTAGCTGTGTGACCCTGGGTAAGTCACTTAGCCCCAAATCCCTAGCCTTTACACCTCTTCTGCCTTGGAACCAGTATTGTTCCAAAAAACCAATAGGCATTGACTCTATGATAGAAGGTAAGGATTTAAAAAAAAATCAATAAAATTAATTTGCCTAAGATTGAATTGAATGGCTTCAAAGGATGCCTTCTATTACTCAAGATAGAATCTACACTTCAAAAACTCTGGTAGCAGATCAGATGCTTAAAGCTATTTATAAGCAATATTACCTGGACATTTCTACTTCTCATGTACCTAAGGAGTCAATTCTGGACCTTTGAAAATTTCCCTTTGGTACAATGTCATGGTGCAATGGAGTGCTGCATTTGGAGTCAGAGAATCCAGGCAAGGCATTCAACATCATGGTATCTCAGTTTCCAAATCCAAATAATAATAATAGTTAGTCCTTATCCACCTCCAGAGAAGGAATCATTGGAGTTCTCTTTCACATCAGTGTATTTATGGCTGGATTTGGGGGCTTTTGTCATATATGAGTTTGCTCTTACAACAATGACCAATATGGAATTGTGTTTTGTATGACATTAAAAAATGAAAATAATAATAATAATAATAATAGTTAGCTGTTATATAGTACTTTAAGATTTACAAAGCATTTTACAAATATTACTTTATCCTTAACCCTAAGGGGTAGGTTCTATCATTATCTCCATTTTACAGATGGGGATGCTGAAGCAAACGGGTTACCTGAATTGCCTGGGGGTCACAGGGTTCATTGTCTAAGGTGGGATTTGAACTTGGGTCTTCCTGACTCTAGGTCCAGTACTCTATCCACTGGGCTTCTAGTTGCCCCAAAAATGAGAGATTTGGGCTAGGTGGTTGCTTCCAGCTTGAAATCTATTAATCCATATTTTAATGAATGCATATTACTTAACCATAATGAAGACTCCATATCATTACAAGATGATAAGGAGTACAGCAATCGGTCAGCAAACATTTATAAAACATGCACAAAGCATTGGTTGCTTGCATTTTCATACCCCCGCCACAGAGGGAGCTTAGGAGCAAGGTCTTGACCCTCCACCCCCATGTATTTGCAGGCTCCCCTCCGGCGCAGCCCAAACAAGAACACCACGGCAGAGCCTCCCATTCCCAGAACAGGTCCCGCTCCCAGGAGTCCGAGGCTCACGTGGTGCACCATCGGAGGTCCCAGGTGCTCGCCGATTACGCGGTCCCCCTGGCGGCTGAACCCACCCCGAGGGTCCTGGAGATGCAGCAGAGGCTCAAAGGCCAGGAGAAGCAGTTCCTGAAGTCGCCCAAAGGCTCTGGCAAGATGCCGGCCGTGACGGGTGGCAGCGGGGGTGGGAAGCCGGGGAAAGCGTTTAACTATTACATGCCCGCCGCCCCCTCCCCGGCCGCCCAGGATGTGTACCACCTCCAGCAGCAGCCGCACGCTCACAAGAAGTACCGGCAGAAGGCGAAGGACTCGCACTCCCCGCTGAAAGCCACTCACTCCCAGCCCGCCGTCCTGGAGCATGAGGTGATCCGGGATTTACCCCCTGTGCTAACCAACGAGGGCTACGTCATTCCCGTCATTCAGAGACACGAGCATCACCACCACCACGAACATCACCACCATCACCACTATCACCACTACCACCAGTCCTGAGGGAGGACCCGAGCTTCCGTTCTGAGTCAACCCCGGGGACTCGGTCTCCAGGAATGGACGAAAGAGAGTGGGGGGGACGGCGAGGACCGGGTCAGAAGGGAAAGGGGAGAGTGTATTCATCTGTTTACTAATTATAGCATTGGGGTTCTCCTTCCTTCTGAAATGAAGCACTGGCACACATGCAAAAGTGCTCAATTTATTATTGCTTTTCACTAAAAAACAAAAACAAGCCACCCTACAGATTTGCATAAAGAATATTATTGTCTTTTATAGTAAATATTTAGCTCTAGATCTCAGGTGTGGGTACAGCTACAAAGTTGTGCCATGATGCTCTACAGAGAGGTCATTTAAAAAAAAAATACTGTAGTCTCATTGTGTTTTTAAGGAATGCCTTTGAGGCCACTGCCACCTCTCCGAACGCTGTTTTGTGTACTCCATAAAAACCGTATATATATTTGTAGAAAGATAAATTTATATCTGCTTATGTTTATAATTCCAAGATGAGGCCTTCTTTTTGGTAAAGAAATAATAATAATAATCTCTGCTCAGATGATCTTACGATATTTTTCTCACATCTTTGTTGATTCTTTCTATTGGTGCTTCCAAGTATTTCCTGGGAGAATCGTCTGACGATTGGTAGCTAACCTGTGAACATAGGTTGTGTGTGTCCCGAGTGAATGTAATGCATTGTAACCTTTAAAATAATTTATTTGCTATTAGATCCTCATGGTGGTCTTACGAACAACTTTCTCATGGTCTGCAAAGCTGTGTGGGTGGTTCCTTTTGATACGGGGTGGGAAGCACTGAACACATAGTGAGGGAGAGGCAGTAAGTAGCTTGGTGATGAGTGTTTGCTGTTGGTCTGAATGTCGTTGCTGTTCCTGGGCAAGGGAACTTAAGAGGCTTTCTGCCTGAGACCCAGCCACCCGAGTCATGTAACCCAACCCAACGAGCAGTGAACTAGAGAGACTCTAGTGGGACATCAGTTCAAATCCCAGCTCTTGCCACAAAAATGGTGGTATTACTATGGTTGAGTCATGACCCTTCTGGGTCTCAGTTTCCTCATCTGTAAAGAGGTTCTTTTGATATCCCTTAAGTCTCTTCCAGCTTCCAAGCTCAATGACTCAAAGGAATGTTAGATCTGAGGGGAAAAGGAAAGAGAAGAAAAAGGTAGACATAGTTATTTGCTATTTCCTTATAGGGATGCTAGTCCTCAAGCAAACTAAGGAAAAGGAGTCCTTTTCATTTGGGGAATCCCCAACAACTAAGTGGATTCAACAGACAGATAGTGGAATCGTAGTGGAGATATGGGTGGTTTTGGAGGGGGAAGGGAGCAGAAGGGGTTGGGTCACTGCATTGAAGGCAGGATTCTGGTCCTAGTTCTAGGACTTTAAGCTTGATTTGTTTGTGCCTCAGTTTCCTGATCTCTAAAATGGGAATCTCCCACACTGGAAGGATAATGGATGGGTTTTATTGTGAGTCAGTCATATGAAGAATAGAGAATGGCATGATATTAATTGGAAGTATTGTAACTATGATACAACTACTCTCTGAGTTGAGAAAATAGACATTTAAATTCCCATATCCCCTCTAAAGCTACCTTCCTTTTAATAGTTAAGTCACCTATTTCAATTAGAAAAAGGACAAAATATTGGGGATAAACTACCCAAGAGCTGGGCAGTACCTTGAATGAATTTTAGTGTTCTGCAATGTAAGGTGAGCAGTTGAGACTCACAGTTCTGGTTAAGATAGGGAAGTGTACGGGATACACTAATGGAAAGGTAAGAGATATGTTGTTTGGGTTTTTTGTTTTTTTAGGGGGGGATTTGTGAATTTGTATATCTGACCTTGTATTTGCTTTCTTAACATTGTACTAGTAAAACAATAAGCAACATTTCATTGGATTTTTTTTTCAGATGTCATAATAAAGTGTGTCTTTGTAACATTATACACTACTTTAAAAGTAAGCTTTTCCTCATATATACAGTCCATATATATCTATGTCAATGTACGATTATAGATATATAGATATGCACACCGTATATATATGCACTTGCTATATAGAGAGCATATCTATCTGTATATATACATTTATATAAAAAGAAAATTAATATATATATATACATACACACATGACTCCATATTTATGGATAAAGTTATATCTTTTCCATTATGCTGCTCTCAAAGAAAAACTGAATTCTAAACTAGATTAATGATAGAGGGAACAAGTTCTATACCATTGCCTCACATTATAGAGACCAAGTAATCGATGAGAATTTTGGCTCTTTGTAAATAGAAGTTTGGTTGTCGGAGCAAAAGAAGCCCCTACTTTCTTCGAGGCACTTATTCCTATTGTGCTCCCATTTATAGGTTTTTTTACAATTGTGTCCAGTTGGAAAAGCAATTGGTTTCCCCTTCCATAATCTGAGGCTATATTTGACTCACACAGAAAGGGAAGTTGAAGAATTGAGGGAATGATCTGGCTCATTTGATCCCCAAACATCCTTTTTGTCTTAGCTTTCTAAATGTATCAAGGCAAAAGGCCACTATGCAGGAGGAGGGAGGCTACGGGGGGCCAGGGCTGCCCTCTTTCACATTCCGTTTGCATGGGATCTTTGTGAACGCCTATGTGCCACTAAGTGTTTTGGACAGTATTCTTCCAATAAAATCCTAGTGTAACAAAGTAGCTCACATCACTGTATGGATATTTTTTTTTTTGCAAAAAAAAATGCTTTGTAATAGCTGTATTGGATTTCATTTGTACATGGACTTAAATAAATTCATTATTTATTTAGTTCCAGCAGATTTATTGAGTGTTGTATGAGAGTCTCGAGCATAATATTACAGTCTGAAGACTGAGCTGTACTGCAATCAACCTGTCAGCTCACTGACGAGGGGGTGGGAATATGAAGAAGAGATGGTATTTCTCCACCGCCCCTCTGAATTTTGGCTTTGAGTTATTTGAATTCAGATCCTTGTTTGAAATGGCTTTAAGACACTCCTTCCTTCGCTGATGAAGGCAATGAAACACTTTCGGGTCAAAACCAAGAGCTGAACAAGTACAATTTTGGTGAGGGAGTCTAGGAAGCCAACCACCAGCTGGATGTCATTCCTGCATTTCCTTCTTTCCTTCTCTCCCCCACCTCATTTCCTATTTGTAGCCTGGAAGCTTGGCAGCAGGAAGAACACAACCCCTATAGCAGGCTACTTAAAGCAGGGCAAAAAGTCAGAAACCTGGGAACTCCAAGTGGGGACCCTGGAGAAAGTATATTGGAGAATAATGGTTACATCTATTTAAAGAAACAATTAGAGGGGGCAGCTGGATAGCTCAGTGGCTTGAGAGACAGGAGGTCCTAGGTTCAAATCTGGCCTCAGACACTTCCCAGCTGTGTGACCCTGGGCAAGTCACTTGACCCATATTGCCTAGCCCTTACCACTCTTCTGTCTTGGAACAAATACATAGTATTGATTCTAAGACGGAAGGTAAGGGTTAGAAAAAGACAACAAAACACTAGAAAGCAGAGGAATAAATGGACCCTTTCTTAAACTGATAAGTAATGCCCATTTAAAAACAAGAACAATGGGCAGCTGGGTAGCTCAGTGTATTGAGAGCCAGGCCTAGAGACGGGAGGTCCTAGGTTCAAATCTGGCCTCAGACACTTCCCAGCTGTGTGACCCTGGGCAAGTCACTTGACCCCCATTGCCTACCCTTACCACTCTTCCACCAAGGAACTAATTCACAGAAGTTAACAGTTTAAAAATATAAAAAAATAATAATAATAAAAAATAAAAACAAGAACAAGCATTATCTGTAATGGAGATAAACCAGAAGTCTTCTCAGTAAGATCAGGGGTGAAGCAAGGATGTCCATTATCCCACTATTATTTAATATTGTACTAGAGATGCAAGCTTTTAGCAATAAGACAATAAAAAGAAATCAAAGGAATAAGAATAAGCAACAAGGAAACAAAACTATCATTCTTTGCAGATAGTATATGATTGTATTAGGGAATCCTAGAGAATCAACTAAAAAACTAGTTGAAACAATGAACAACTTTATCAGAGTTGCAGGATATAAAATAAACCCACATGAATCATCAATCTATATATAATCAGATTTCTATATATAATCAACAAAACCTAGGAGAAGAATTAGAAAAAGACATGATATTTAAAATAACCATAGAGCTTACCTATCAAGAAAAACCCAGGAACTATATGAACACAATTATAAAATATTTTTCACACAAATACAGATCTAAACAACTTAAAAATATTTGTAGCTCATGGGTAAGTTGAGCCATTGTAATAAAAATGTCAATTCTACTTCAATTAATTTATTTATTCAGTGTCATACTGGTCAAACTACCAACAAATTATTTTATAAAGCTGAAAAAAAATAATAGCAAGATTCAGGAATATCAAGAGCAGCAAGAATGTCAAAAGAGTCATTGAAAAAATATGTTAAGAAAGTGGTCTACTAGTACCATATTTCAAAACATATATCATAAAGCAGTCGCCACCAAAACAATCTGGTATGAGCTAAGAAACAGAGTAGTAGATTGGTGGAATAGATTAGCTATATTATATAATAAATAATAGTAAATGACCATAGTAATCTAGTGTTGGATAAACCCAAAGATCCAGCTTTGGGGACAAGAACTCACCATTTGACAAAAGCTGCTGGGGAAACTAGAAAGCAGTTTGGCAGAAACTAAATATAAACAAATATTTCCCACCTTGTACCAAGATAAGATTGAAATGGATACATGATTCCAACACAAGAGGTTATCATAAGTAAATTAGGGGAGTGTGGAAATTTTTACCTAACAGATCCATGGATAAAGGAAGAGTAGGTAACCAAATAAAAAATAAAAAGAATCAGGGAGGTAAAACATCATTTTTAGTACCCAAAATTAAAAAGTTTGGTCACAAACAAAACTAAGACAGCCAAAATTTGAAGGAAAGCAGGAAACTGGGGAGCAGGGAGGATTTACAGCACTGGTTTCTCTGATAAAGACCTCATTTCTCAAATATATAAGGAACTGAACTAAATTTATAAAAAACAAGAGCACTCCCCAAATTGGTAAATAGTCAAAGGACATGAAGAGCTATCAATAGTCATATAAAAATGCTCTAAATCACTAATGATTAGAGAAATGAATTTTAAAAACTCTGAGGTACCACCTTACACTTAGTCATCAGATTGGCTAACATGATGGAAAAGGAAAATGACAGATGCTGAAGAGGGTTTAGGAAAATATACACACTGTTGGTGGAGTGGTGAATTAGTCCAACCATTCTAAGGAACAATTTGGATCTATGCCCAAAGGGTTATAAAACTGTGCATACCCTTTCACCCAACAATACCCCTACTAGGTCTATAACCCAAAGAAATCAAAGAAGGGGGGAAAGTATCTATACGTAAAAATAATTTATAGCAGCTTTTTATGATGGCAAAGAATTGGAAATTGAAAGGATGTCCATCATAGCTGGACAAGTTGTGGTATGTGATTATGATGGAATACTATTGTATTATAAGAAAAAAATGAGTGGGATGGTTTCAGAAAAACCTGCAAAGACTTTTATGCACTGATGAAAACTAAAGTGAGCTGAACTAGGATAGCATTATACACAGTAATAGCAATATTGTAACAATGATCAGCTGTGAAGAATTCAGCTACTCTAATTAATGCAATGATCCAAGACAAGGCCAAAGAACTCATGATGAAAAATGCTATCCACCTCCAGACAGAGAACTGATGAATTCTTGAGGACAAATTGAAACATCCTCTTTTCACTTATTTTTCTTGCCTTTTTTTCCAACATGTATAATATGAAAAAATTTTTGCATGACTCCCTACATATAATTGATATCACATTGCTTCCCTTCTCAATAGGTATAGGAGGGGCCAGAAGGAGGAAGCAAATTTGAAACTTTAAAAAAATTTCCAATATGTTAAAAATAATTTTTAAAAAATAAAAGTAAACAGACCATCTTTAATATGATAAATGCTACCTATCTAAAAGCAAGAGTCACTATTATATAGAATGAGAAAATGCTAGAGGCCTTTCTAATAAGATCAAGGAAAAGCAGGAATGTCCTTTACCACAACCATTATTTAATGGAGCACTAGAAATCCAAGCTATAACAATAAGGCAAGGAAAAAAGCAACTGACAAAATAAGATTAGATGAAGAGGAAACAAAATTGTCAGTTTTGTAGATGATGTAATAGTCTGCTTAAATAATCCTGGAGATTCAACCAAAAGTAATTTAAGTAATTAATAACTTCATCAAAGTAGCAAGATATAAATAAACCCACACAAATCATTAGCCTCTGAATATTATCAACAAAACTCAGCAGGAAGTAATAGAAAAAGAAACTTCAGTTAAAATAACTACCGAATATATAAAGTATTTGGGAGACCACCCACCAAGACACACATGGAAATTATATGAATATAGTTATAAAAAATTCTTTACAGAAATACAGACCTAAATAATTAGAACACTATTAATTACTCATGGTGGGACTATGCCAATATAATAAAATCAACAATGAGACATAAATTAATTTACTTATTCAATGCCATATCCATCAAATTACCAAAAGGTTAATTTAGAGAGCTAGGAAGAATAATAATAAAATTCATCTGGAACAACAAAGGTCAAGAATCTCAAGGGCAATCATGTAGAAAAAAAAAGTGAGAAGAAAGTAGGCCCAGCAATAGTAAATCTCAAATAATGCTACAAAACAATAAGTATCAAAAACTTTTTGGTACCGGATTAAAAAAAATAGAAAAATTGACCAAAGGGACAGATTAGGAACATAAAATCCCATAGAAATGAACATAGGGACCTAGTGTTTGGTAAACCCAAAGATTCTAACTACTGGGGAAAGAATTCAACTATTTGCAAAAGCTACAGGGGAAACTGTAAAGCAGTCTTGAAAGAAATTGAGATTAGACCAATAACTCATGCCATAGATCATAATAAGCTAGATATAAAGAATTATATAGCATGCACAAATTAGAGTAGAATGAAAGAAGATGCCTTTTAACAACTATGAATAGTGGAAGACTTCTTGACCAATCAATAGAGAAAAGGATGGCAGGAAATAAAATGGACAATTTTGGTGACAGAATTGAAAAGCTTTTGCCCAAATAAAAATAAATTCAGAAAAAATTAGAAGGGAAACAGTTAATTGGTGGGGGGAGAGAGGTAGATCTTTACAAATTTCTCCTATACAAGTGCTATATCTATTATACATAGAGAAATGATTCAAGTATATATGAACAAGAACCTAGTAAAACCTCAGTAGGCAAATGGTCAAAGAATCTAAATAGGCAGTTCTTAAGAGAAGAAATCAAGTTATCAATAACCATAAGCAAATGTGCCAAATAACAAATAAGAAAAGTGTAAATTAAAGCAATTTTGAGGTTCTGTATCATACCCATCAAATTGTCAAAGATGGCAACAAAAAAAGGAGAAATTTACAATTCATGAGAAGACAAAAATGCTAATGAATTTTTGTGGGGACTATAAATTGCTCCAGTTATTCTGGAAAGCAATATGGGACTATATCCCAAAAGTCACTACAGTGAGGATATCCAATGAAGCAGCAATATCACTGCTAGATACATATAGTAATAGCTTACACTCATATGTAATTTAATGTAAATTTAATTTAAATACAATTTACAAAGCACTTTACATAGATTATGTTTTGACTTTGTTTTAATATTTCTTGTTGTCTCATGGAGTCATTATCTTCTATTTGTCCCATTCTAATTTTCAAGGCATTTGTTGCTTGGGTAAGATCTTATATCTCTTGTGTAAGCTTTTAATTCTCTTTCCAATTATTTATTCTAAAGCTCTCATTTCTTTTCTCATTTCTTAAATCTAGCCCATTTCACTTATAAAAAATATTTTAAATTCTTTTTAGAAACTCTTGCTTCATCTCTTCCAAGAGTTCTGATTGAATTTATTTGTAGATATTTTGAATCATTCTCTTCTGGGTTTGTGGCTTGAATATTTCTGTCATCATAGTAGGTAGACTTTAATGGTGAAGTTCTTTTTTTGTTTTGTTTTGTTCTGTTCTGTTTTCTCATTCTTCCAGTTTACTCCCTTTCTTTAGACCTTGTGTTAAGACCATGAGCTGTGCATTTCAGGAGAAAATGTCTGGTCTGAGCTTGTATTCTCTCAGTCTTGCAGCTGCTTTCTTTGAGTATTGCATTATTCCAGGATCTCAGAGAACGCTGACACTGGGAATCTGCAAGCTTTCAGTATTCCCAAAGTGGATATGTCTAGAACTGTTAAAACCGTCCTAGTTCGAGCTCTGCAAGTTCCTGCCTTAGGTTTTGGTCTGAGCAGCATACCTGTGGACTTGCCTCATTTGGAGTTCCAGTAGAAAACTGCTGGACTAAGCTACTATCGGCCAGCTGGAAAGTTCCATTGGTTCAGAGTGCCAGAACTATAGGATCCTTTTTAGTCTTCAGACAGGTCTGAGGACTAAAATTCCTAAAAGCAGATCCTCTTTTCAGTCTGCCTGGATCTGTGAATCAGAGCTAAATAATGAATAACAGAGAAGGCAATCAATGATGTTTCTACTCAGCCCTTTCTTCTGGATCTTGGGCCTCTTTTTGCTCTGATGTACAGCCTCTCAATGTGTTGGAATATTCTACATCAACTCCTCTCCCTATCCTTTTCCAAGGAAAACTTTAATTCCTGCCAGGAGGAGAAGCAGGAGATTGGGGCCAGAAGCTTGGGCACTCTGCTCTCCTCAAAGAGGGGGAACTCAATTAGAATTATATCTATCTTCTCCCTTGATTGTGAGACATAGGGAGACACTAACACAGGACTATCCAACATGGTGTGCCCATATCAAAGAAAGAGCTGTGCTCTATGAGCAAAGCAGAATTGCAGTAGCCCAAAAGAATATCAGATACACAAATTTAGAGACATTTCCATCCCAGATGTCCATATGGGCTATTTGTGCCCAACCTGTGGTAGAATCCTCCAAGCTCACATTGGACACACTCTGTATAAACCCTGACATAAGATCCTCTTTGGATAGGAAAGACAACAACCAATCAACCAAACATTCATCTAGGGCAACATTGGCAAAGAATTGGCACATGCCCAGCCAGCACTCGGGGACCTGCTCTGTTCCCCCTCATCCCACCACCCGAGGACATTTTTTGGAAACCTCACCCCTCTGTCCAGCCACTCAAAACAAGCACTTCCTCCCTCCACATTCTGGTCTCTCATGTAATGGAGGGATGGGGAGAAGGCTCACAGACAGCTTGGATTTACCCTCTGACAACTTGAAACTTGAACTCAAAAACCTTTGCCAACGAAAACCTTTGCCAACCCTGGTCTAGGGGATGTAGTTTTCTGATTCAAGCTAATGTCCTGATCACTATTTCTTCACAGGGAAAGGAGGACCCCAAGCTTTAGATCCAAGGTTTTAGTCCCTTTCCACCAAATGCCATATCCATAATAATAGCATACCTAAGAGACAGTGCCATTTATCCAAGTCAAGAGCAAAATTGAAATCAAAGAAAGTACACAACTGAGAATATATTCCAGACTATATAGAGTGAAGGAACTCTCCCATTGAGAACAAGAGAACTCAGCTCAACTAAGAGAGCTCATCCAGAGCCTAGATTCCTTGAGGTTTTTAGTGTAGCAAACTGGAGAGAGGGACATAATGAAGACTGCCAGCTCCTTTTATGTCAGCTGCTCCCCAGAGTCATTTCTGTCCAAAGTGGGGTTGATGTCATCCTTCTCTCTTGAAACTAGAAGCCAAAGGAACCTAATGATTCTAGAGAACATGAAAAGACTGGCTTTCTCTGCTTTCCAACTCTTACCAATTCCTCTTTATCCCTCATGTAAATACAGGTCCTTAATCTCTTCATGAAGAATTAGTCTCATACCAAGAGGCTTTGGGACCTCAGTTACATGACTAAACCTTATCTATCTGTGGATCTCTCTATCCCTTTTTGACAAGCTAGGCTAGGAAAATGACTCACAATTATTTTTTCTTAGAGGCAGCTAGTTGATACAATAGACAGAGCACTGGACTTGAAGTCAGGAAGAGCTGGGTTCAAATCTTGCCTCAGACACAAAGTAGCTATGTGATCCTGGATAAGTCACTTATTTTTTTTCAATCTCAAATTCCTCATCTATAAAATGGGGATAATAATAACAACTATTCTCCAGGGTTATTGTGAGTACCAATGGAGGTAACATGCCCAGGGCTTTGCAAACCTTGAAGAACTATATATAAAGTCAAAGCCCTTTTGTGCTAGATCTTAGGCTTCTTTTTACCCTGGTGTTATTGCTCTACTAGTTATTATTGGCCATTATTTCCCAGTTGGGACTTAGCTATTATTGTTGGCTGAGCTATTTAAATGCTAGTTATTACTAGCTATTATTTTCTAATCAGGTGTGTTTTCTAGATCTGTATGGAGGAGCTGTGTGGTAGAAGCTCAGCTGTAAATGTTTCTGCTACCCGCCATCTTGGCTACCCCTGGCCCCCAGGCAACTTGTAGATGATTTCATTTGATCCTCACAATAACCCTTAGTGAAGATATTATTATTATTATTATCCCAGTTTTATAGATGAGGAAAGTGAGTTGAAAGAACTTAAAAGACTTGCCCAGAGTCACAAAGGCAGTAAGTATCTTTTACTGGGTTTGGTCTTCCTGCTCTCACTCTAACTTTTATTTACTTTTTACTATTACATTCTATTTACTATGTCAACTGGAGTAGAAGGGGAGAAAACTTATTTAGGATAGAAAAGAGGGTAGAAAGTAGGTCCAAAAAGGTTCTTTGCCCAATAAACACTAAGTTAACGTTGAATCTAGGCCCTCCCCCAAGATCCAGTGATCCAATGACCCTCATCTCCCATTAACCTCTGACTCAGTCACTCTTCTTCAGGCAGGCATGTATCCCAGGAGTTGGCTTATTCCCATCCCTTCTGGGGAGTGCCATTCCACTCCTCTGCCTGGGACACCCCACTAACCTCCCTGTTGTCTTCCAAAGAGTTTGCTTAAACACATGCAACCAGACTCTATTTCTGCAAAAGGCACTTTGTGGGACCCCAAGCATCGAGCACATTTCCCCAGAAGACCAAGAAAAAGAAACAATTCTCTTCACATGCATAAACCCCCAGCAGAATCAAATATTCAAAAGAGGACCTTGTCCACTTCCAAAAATAGAAAAGACACCAGATAAACAGAACAGTGTTACCAAGAAACGAAAAAATGAAAAAAACAATTTCCTCTAGAGTAAATTCTATTATGAACTTGGAGGGAAATAAAAGTCACTCTTTAGAACAATACTTTCCAACAAACTCAGAATATGTAACCTTTTTTTTTAACCCTTACCTTCTACCTTAGAATCAATACTAAGTATAGTTTCCAAAGCAAAAGAGTGGAAAAGGCTAGGAAATCTGTGTTAAGTGACTTGTCCAGGGTCACACGATTAGGAAGTGTTTGAGGCCAGATTTGAACCCTCTCTAGACATGGCTCACTATTCACTGAGTCACCCAGCTGCCCCCTGTACACTTAGTCTTAATCAGAGTTACTCTGAGTTTTTGGAGCCTTGGATATGTGATGTTTTTCACTGCTGAGGTCAGTTTGGTCCTCTTCTCTTTCTGGGAAGGTCTTTAGTCTTGAGATTAGCTGCAATTGGTCATAGAAGCCCAGTCACAGGAAGACTGGTGTTAAATGGTGGGGAAATCAGTTCCATTGATGGGAAAAGGGAAGAAGTATCAAGGAAGTATTCATTCACAAAAAGATAATGTAGAACCTGAGTTATTGATATTGCCCAGGCCCTTCTCTAAGTGAAACCTATTCTGCTAGATCCAAGTTTCTAGTATTTTAGGGTCAATCATTTCCTGGCCTTTTGTTGTTGTTCAGTCATTTTTTCAATCGTGGCTGACTCTTTGTGACCCCATTGGGGGTTTTCTCTTGGCAAAGGTACTGGAGCGGTTTGTCAATTCTTTCTCTGGCTCATTTTATAGATAAGGAAACTGAGATAAAGTGGCTAAGCAACTTGCCCAGGATCACACAGCTAGGAAGTGTCTGATGCCAAATTTCAACTCTGGTCTTCCTGACTCCAGGACCAACTCTCTATCCACTGTACCAGCTAGCCACAATATGGGAAACTGCACAAGGCTTTTTATAAAACAAATGTAGGAGGCAGCTAAGTGGCTCAGAGGATTTCAGATCTGGTCTCAGACACTTCCCAGCTGTGTGACCCTGGTCAAATCACTTAACCCCTATTGCCTAGCCCTTACCTCTCTTCAGCCTTGGAACCAATACACAGTATTGATTCTAAGATGGAAGATAAGGGTTTGAAAAAAAATTTTTTTAATAAATAAAACAAATGTAGCCAAGATTAGAAGAAAAGCAGTAAGTTGGGGAAATAATTTTATAGGCAGTTTCTCAGATAAGGTCTCATATCTAAAAAATTTAGAAAACTTTGTCAAATGTATAAGAATAGGAGTCATTCTCCAATTGATAAATGGGTAAAAGATATGAACAGATAGTTTTTGGATAAAGAAATCAAAGCTATATACATACATAAAATTATGTGATAATGCTCTAAATCATTACGGATTTGAGAAATGCACATTAAAACAAAGAAACATATCTCATACCTATCATATTAGCTAAAGTAAAAGGTCAGAATGACATGCTGGAGGGGATGTGGAAAAATGAGGAAACTAATACGCTGTTGGTGGAAATGTGAATTAATCGAGCAATCTGGAATTATTTCTAAAGAGTTAAAAGCTATCCATTTGTCTGACCCAGAAATATCACTCTTGGATTTATTTCCTAAGGTGATAAGAGAAAAAGCAAAAGAGTCTGTATGTTTTAAAATATTCATAGCCATTCTCTTTGTGGTGCTAAAGGACTGGAAATTGAGAGGATGTCCATCAATTGGTTAAACAAGTTGTGGCATATAATTGTGACGGAATTCTACTTCTCCATAAAAAATCATGAGCAGCTTAATTTTGGAAAAACAAAAAAGACCTACGTGAAGTTATGAGGAGTGAAATAAACAGAACCAAGAGAAAATTATATAGCAACAGAAATATTGCTTGAAGAATAACTTGTATATGTTCACTTCTAGAGAAAAACCTGATAAGTACAAATAAGCAACACACGACCTTATGCATACATATATCTTAGTGTCTAATGATGCTTTCTCTAATGGGAGGAGGGTTAGGAAAGAGGACAATACCTGGGAATTTTAATGTAATGAACATGTGAGTTTGTTTGTTTGTTTGTTTGTTTTTTAAACTGAGCAGCTGCCAACAGAAGATATTATCCCAAGGATTTGGAAGACTAGGGAGGTCAGTAGTAAGAGTAGATGAGGATAGCTGTTCCAATAAAGCAGTAATTCCCAAAGTGGGCGCTACTGCCCCCTGGTGGGTGCTGCAGTGATCAAGGGAGGCGGTGATGGCCACACTTTTTTTTTTTTGTATTACATTCTATTCTGAGTTCAATAAATAGTTTCATAATTTCCAGGAGGCGCTAAGTAATATTTTTTCTGGAAAGGGGGTGGTAGGCCAAAAAAATTTGGGAACCACTGCAATAAAGTGTTCCAATGAAGAGATGGAGAAGTGGTCAGATAGGCAGAAGGAGAATCAGGGATGGTATCCTGAAAACTCTGAGAGAAGAGAATATGGAGGAGAGTTTGTTCAACAGTATCAAAAGCTGCAAAGCACTGGGGAAATGGCCACTGGATTTGGCAACAAGAAGACCATTAATAAATTCAGATAATACATGGCTTCCTCTTAGGGATTGTATTATCCCATATCAGAAATACCTGCCACATAGTAACCATTTTCACCATGAGCCTCCCTTGAGCAATAGAATAACAAGTTTGACAAAGGATGAAGAGTGAAATGTCTTCCTATTATTTGAGTTTTTAAAAAGGTACATATTTGACACTAACTTTTCATGAGAACTTAAAAGATACACATATGTAATCACATGGATAAATTTTAAACCTATACCATAACCACAATCATATTAAGTACTTTATTTGAAGAATTAAGTTATATCACAGATATAGATGGTAAAACCTAACTTGATATTCCTGAATTTTGAGCTATAGGATCAAATCCAATAAGAATTTCTTTAACAAAAAAAAGAGAGAGAAGTTCATTAGTAACTTTGGTGAGAGTAGTTACCAGATCATAAGGGATTAAGGTGAAAAGGAGAGGAAAGTAGAGACACCTAATGTAAATGTTCTTTTCAAGAATTTAGCTACAAAGAGAACTCAAATATGATAATTAGTGGAGATAGAAGGATCAAGTGAGGTTTTTTTCATGTTAGGGCAGAGATGGTCACATTTTTAGGCAGTAGGGAATGAGCCAGTTGATGGGGAGAGATTGAAAATAAGTGGAAGAGTGGCAATGACAGAGGAGGCAATCTGCTGGAGGAGAGGAGGTGGAATTGGATTTAACAAGTAGAGGGGTAAAGATTAGGGCCACTTCATCATTTGAGAGAGAATAAGTGAGGAGATGATGACATAAGGCATTTGAGTGATAGGAAATGGGCATAAGAGAAAAAGAAGTTCATGGCAATTGGCTTCAACTTTTTCTGTAAGATATGAGCAAGATTAAGCTGAGAGTAAATGGAGGGGAAGCCATGGGAAATTTGAGTAGAGATGAAGAGGTTTGGAAGAGCTACTATGAGAAGTGGGATAATGAGTTGATAAGGGATTGCCTAGCAGCAGCGAAGTCCCAGCTGAGGTTGTGTAACATAAATTTGTAGTGAAGTCATATCAGAATGGTTGTATGATGTTCTTTGTCTTTGTTCAATAGTACCAATAAAGGTAGCAGAATGTCCAAGCCTTAGCTAGGTATAATAGCAATATGATAAGAGAACTAGGGATTCAAGAAAAGAGGACAGCATAGAGTTGAATTGGTTTTCCAAGGGGTGAAGATGAGAAAAGAAGTGAATAGTGAGTGCAGGGGAGAAAATTGAGAGGTCAAGGTTTTGGGAGGTCATGGGAAAAACAAAGAGGAGGATTTTGTAAAGGAAGGTAGAGAGAGAGAAGAAAAGTCAGTGGATTATGATTAGATAAAAGAATTTCAGAATTCTTGAACAGAGATACGATGTATTTGTGGGCGATAGCAAGATCAGTGGTATGACCATTTTTGTGTGTGGCTCAGGAGGAGTATAAGAATAATTCATGGAAAGGAAGAAGGTTGAAAACCAGTGGTTTGAGTGTTTGAGAGTCACTCTGTTTGCTGAAGTTTCCTCTTATGAGAGCAGGAGTTGGAGAGAAGAGAAAAGATGTGAACCAGATATTAAACACATTGAGGAAGGAAGAAGAGTGACCTGGGGGTTGGGGATGGTGTTCCATAGACAACTATTATAAGATTTTGTTTGGGTGGTAAGTATGAATAGTATGAACTTCCAAGGGAGAGAATTCATTGACTAGCCAAGGAAGGGGGAGAACTTGGAAATGGCAATGGGGAGCAGGAAGCATTCTAATTTCCTCACCTCAGTTAGCTGAAGAGAATGAGTTAAGACGTAGCCAGTAATGGAAATAATGTTCAGGGAGACTATGTCATTAGGGAAAACCAGCTTTCATTTAGAGTTTTAGAGTGTGCATAATGCTTTCCACACATTATCTCCTTAGATCACAAGAACCCTGCAAGGTAGGTGCTATTATTATATTCCGTTTTGTAGATGAGGAAACCCAGCTAGAGGTTCTCTAGAGAAGTTGCTCATCTGAGGCCAGGTGTGAACTTCAGACCAGTGCTCTATCCACTCTAATATCCACCCTAGTTGGCAAATCAGAGTTCAAGTGCCTAGAAGGCAAATTCAAACTGTGAGCCCCCAGATTGCCAGAGAAAGTTGAAGGATAAAGTGCTTGCTTTGGGCAGCTGGACAGAGGGGCAGGGCATGCCAAAAATGTCCTTGGGAGCTGAGAAGAGGGGTAATAGAGCAGCTCCCCAAGTGCCAGCTCTACACGTGTGCCACGTCTTCACCAACGTTGAGTCCTAGATGGTTCTAATTGTTATATCAAGTCCATATTTTGTTCTGCAGAGAGCCATTGGCCCTAGTTCTACCCTGTAGGGTTAGGGAGTTCTATGATAATCTCTTTTCCATGTAAAAGTCATTTATTTAAAGCCAAGGATCAAGCGGTCTCTTAAGTCTTTTCTCCAGGCTAAACATCCCTAGCAATACCACTCAGTCTTCCTTTGTACTACTTTCTTCTTCCACACACTATCTAGTTTGTCATCGTCCTTCTGAAAAGGTGGTGCTCGGGTGTAGAGAAAATTCCAAAGGTGTTCTGACCTAGAAAGAGTGTTATCCCACAGCTGAAGACACTGAACTCCTTTTAACAGCCTATGATTGCCTTCACTGTCTTAGGGCTCATACCACAAAGCTGAGCCACAATGAGCATGCAATCCTATAAAATTCCTGGATCTTTTTCTGCTATCTACCAAATCTCACATTCTTGAAGTTGATATTTTGCACACAAGTGTAATTCTACATTTATGTCTATGATGTTTCATCTTATTGAAACCTGTGTTTTCATTTGTCCAGAACTCTTACTTTCTTTCATAGAATCAATACTATGTCTTGGTTCCACAAAGAAGAGCAGTAAAGGCTAGGCAATGGGGGTTAAATGACTTGCCCAAGGCAAGTTAGGAAGAGTCAGAAATCAGATTTGAACTCAGAACCTCCCATCACTAGGCTTGGCTCTCAATCCATAAGCCATCTTGCTGCTCTCTTGTCAATCTCTTCTTGAATCTTAATTCTATCTAGTAGGACTTTTCCCACTGATCTTAGCTGACTTTTTCAGCTTTTTAACATTTTCAACTGTGACAATCCTTCTGTGTATGCCTTGATCCAAGTCATGGATAAAAATGTTAAAGAACAGAGATCCTAAGTGCAGACATTGGGGCATTCCACTAGCTATCTCCTTTCAAGGTAATATTATCCATCAATGCTTACTCTTTGAATCTGGTCATGCTACCAGTTCAGAATTTATCTTAACTTTATTTACATTATTTACTCACATCTTTCCATCTTTTCCACAAGGACAGTGTAAGAACTTTTATCACATGCTTTGTAAGTTAGAGGTAAAGTACATTTGCATCATTCATCTGATCAACCCTTTTGGCACTCAGTTCTTTCTCCTTTATGTGGCATTTGCACCAAGGATGCCGATAAAAAATGTGGATAATTTGGATAAAGTTGTGAGATAGATAGAATGCAATGTTCTGTTTGTACACAGGACTCAAAAAGTCCATGATTACTCAAAAGAAAGAGACCTAACAATCTACATAGGAAAACCCTTTTCCTGTATATCTTGAAAATTGTGTCCTCAATTCAATTAAATTCAACTAGAACTCATTAAAACTTTTTTACTAGATGCCAGACACTGTATCGTAAGCAAAAATGAAAATGAATCAGAAACTGTTTTTCCTAACTTTGGTTTCTTTTGCACCTTTCCCACTTCTTCCTGAGGCTCTAGGAAGAGATTACCCCCAGTCCCAGATGAAGATGGCTCAGTAGACTTAAATCCCTTGAGTCATCTTGTCAAAGTAAGGACTCCAGAAATGGCCAAAAGCCCTTTTCCTACTACTGGAGATTCAGAATATCAACTAATCACCTGTTCAACACTTCTTCTATTGTCCTTTCCCACCCCCAATACAAATCAGCACCATTTAGAGAACTTTAACCTAAAAAACCTGGTCAGGACTCCCTGCTTCATCCCTATTCTTCTTGACTCAGATAAGAACCTTATAAAAACCATCCACACTTTGCACATTTGGGGTGTCCAATTCCACTGAGTCTCCCAGAAAACTTTTTTCCATCATCCCTGACTGCCTTTCTTATTGTGAATGTTTTCACTCTATAAAGCTGACTTACATTCTTTCCTGCTGATGCTCTTCCTCAGGCTGCACTTTGGAAACCTAAACTGATCTCAAACTGTGGTAGACTCAAATGAGATAAAGTATTTGAAGCGCTTCCCAAACTTCAAAACATGGCATGCCAGTGAAGATGATAATAATGATGATGATGATGATGAAGCACATTGAAAACTAACATTAGAGGTCATATATGGCGATAATTATCATCGATGAAGAATATAGTTTGTGACAGAAAAGTTGACAGGTCTTTTTCACTTGGTTTATTATTTTCCTTCCAGTTTCATCCTTAAATATTCTTGGGTGATCTGGCTTAACTGGTTTTCCAAGTTGAGCTGACTTAAAACTTGTTTCCCTGACACTGTTTTTCATCCTTTTATGAAGCAATACTCTTCATATTCTTCCCTCCATCCTTCTCTGTCAGATTTTCCAAATTGATTTATACTGTAAAGCAGTGTTTCCCTTGGTTTCCATCTCTCTCTCCTTGGCAAGGAAATCAAATCCTTCTAGGGGATCAAATTGTTGCTGGCTAAGGCAGTTTCTAGTCTCTTTTGGCCTGTAATTGATTTACATAAGTTAAATATCTGAAGGAAATGACAATCAGCTATATTGTTGTTTGTTCCTTTACCCATTTCTTATTTGTCATGAGTATGTTTAAATAGGTCAGATAAGAGCTATTCTGTATTGTAGAGCATATCTTCTCATTTTAATTTTTTTTAATTTGGTGTTGATTTTGACCTTTGTTCCAACAAATATATGGTCTGACTAAACACTGACAGCTGCTTAAAATACAACCTCCACATTGGAAACTAGTTAATTTCTGTATATCAAGATCTTGCCAAGATCTTGTAATGTTATTTAATGTGATTTTTCTAGAAGAATGTGGGGCATGAGTTTGAGGACAGGGACTGGGTCACCTTTGTACTTTGTCCAAAACACCTACTCACAGCGACTGGCAGATTTTGTAAGTATTTGCTGACTGGTCTAGTGCCTACTGATTCTGTTTTCTGCTTTGGAATTAACATTTTTAAATATATATAACATAATATAATATATAACAATGATATACTACATATGATTTGTTGTAAATATGTAATAAATTGCTCAAAATATGCTTATCCAAGAGAAACAAATTCTTGCATTAGCTATGTCTAAAAATCCATGTCTCATTTCTTTTTTCCCTCTCTGCCTCATCCCTTTCCCTCCTCAAGAAGGCAGGCAATATGACATAGGTTGTATATATATTATCATAGAAAACATATTTTCCTGTTCATCATTCAGCAAAATAAGACACATATTGTTTTTACACGAGAAAAATTCATGGAGGAAATAAAGTTAAGAATATTATGTTTCAATCTGTATTCAGACTTTGTCTGCTCCTTCTAAAGAAGTAGATAAACCCTTTTCATCATGAGTTGCTGGAAATAGTTATCTTGGATCCTTGCCTTATTGATAATAATTAAGCCACTTAGTTAATTATCACATTATTGTTGTTACTTTGTATGATGTGCTCCTGGTTCTGCTCGTTTCATTTCGCATCACTTCATAAAAGCCTTTTCCAATTTTTTTGGTGATTTCCTTTTTTTTAAATTTCCTATGGCATAGTAGTATTCCATTACAATTATATACCATAACTTGTTCAGCCACTCCCCAATTGATGGACATCCCTCCAATTTCCAATTCTTTGCCACCACAAAAAGACCTGCTATGAATATTTTGGAACACAAAGTTTCTTTTCCTTTTTCCACGATCATTTTAGGAAATAAACCTAATAGAGGCATTACTGGTCAGGAGGTATACGCAGTTTTTGTTGTTGTTGTTGTTTTTAAAGGAACACATAGTTTTATAACCCTTTGAAGATAATTCAAGATTGCTTTCCAAAATGGTTTAATCAGTTCACAAATCCATTAACAATGTATTAGTATCCCTATTTTTCCACATCCCCTCCAACATTTGTCCTTTTGCCCTTTTCATATCATTTTAGCCATTCTGATAGGTATGAGATGACATTTCAGAGTTGTTTGATTTGCATTTCTCTAATCAATAATTATTTAGAGCATTTTTTTCATATGGTTATATATAGCTTTGGTTTCTTTATCCAACAATTGTCTGTTCACATCTTTTGAACACTTATCAACTGAGGAATAGCTCTTATTCTTATAAATTTGACAATGTTCTCTATATATTTTAAATGTGATACCTCTTAGAAACTGTCTATAAAATTACCCCCCCCCCATTTATTGCCCTCCTTCTAATCTTGGCTATACTAGTTTCATTTGTATAAAAACTTATTAATTTAATGCATTCAAAATTTTCTATTTTACATTTCATAATGCTTTATATCTCATGTTTACTTATATTCATTCATAGATCTAATAGATAATATGCTTCCTGTTCTAATTTTTTTATTTCTTTATTTATTCAGGTTTTTTTAAATTTCAAACCTTTCCCTTCCATCTTGGAATCAATACTGTGTGTTGGTTCCAAGGCAGAAGAATGCTAAGGGCTAGGCAATGGGGATTAAGTGACTTGCCCAGGGTCACAGAGCTGGGAAGTGTCTGAGGCCAGATTTGAACCTAGGACCTCCCATCTCTAGGCCTGGCTCTCAATCCACTGAACAGTTGCCTGCTCCAAGTTGTTTATATCTCCCATTATACTTAGGCCATGTATCCAATTTGATCTTATCTTGATAAATGTTATAAGGTATTTTCTATATCTAATTTCTGCCAAATTGCTTTCCAGTTTTCTCAACAAATTTTACCAAATAGTGAATTCTTATTCCAAACACTTGGATTTTTACTTTTGTCAGACACAAGGTTACCATAATCTTTTGTGACCATTGTATGTCTATTCCATTTCTAAATGACTTAATCTTAAAGAATGAGTTGAATAAATCATAAAAACAATAAATAATTTTATTAATAAGACAACACATCAAAATTTATGGGATACAGCAAAAGCAGTAATTATAGGGAAATTTATATCTCTAAAGGTTTATATCAAAAATATAGAGGAAGAACAGATCAATGAATTGAGTATATAATTTTTAAAACTGGAAAAAGAACAAATTTTAAATCCCCAATTAAATACTAAATTGGAAATACTAAAAATTAAAAGTAAGATTTAAAAAATTGAATGTATGCAAATAATTTATTTAATTAATAGAAGCAAGAGTTGGTTTTATGAAAAAACACAACAAAATTGATAAACCATTGGTTAATATGATTTTTAAAAGGAGAGGGAAAAAATCAATCACTAGCATCAAAAATACTAAGAGTGAATTTACTACTAATGAAGATGAAGTCAAAGTAATTATTAGGATTATTTTGCCCAATTATATGCCAACAAATTTAATAATATAAGTGAAATAGATGAATACCTACAAAAATATAAACTGCCTAGACTAACAGAGGTGAAAATATAATATTTCAATACACCTGTCTTAGAAAAAAAAATGGAACAGGCTATAAAAGTTCTTCCTAAGGAAAAAGCATCAGGACCAGATGGATTTACAAATGAACTTTACCAAACATTTAAAGATCATCTAATACAAAAATTAAATAAATTATTTAGAACAATTGGTAAAGAAAGAGTCCTGTCTAACTTCTTTTATGAAACAAATAAGATTGTGTTACCTAAATCAGGAAGAGCAAAAACAGAAAAAGAAAATTATAAGCCAATGATAATCCTAACTATGCTAATCTCCTTATTTAATTTTATTCCAATTAAATTACCAAAAAATGATTTTATTCATCTAGAAAAAATAATAGCAAAATTCATTTGGAAAAACAAAAGAAAAATAATGAAAAAAAAGGTTAAGAAAGGAGGTCTAGCACTACCAGATTTTAAACTATATTACAAAGCAGTAATTATCAAAACTATCTAACACTGGCTAAGAAAAAAAATGTTAAGAAAGGAGGTCTAGCACTACCAGATTTTAAACTATATTACAAAGCAGTAATTATCAAAACTATCTAACACTGGCTAAGAAATAAAAAGTAGAGCAGTATGAAAGAATAGACAAAGCTGTAAAAGATTATTATATTTCTTAATATATTATTCACCTTCTTCCCTTTTTTTCATAGGTCACTAAGTATTAAAGTTTTTTGTTGATTTAATTTGTGAAAGGGACAGGAGTTTAAAATTGTGAAATTTTCAGTGTGAACATTTATATCTTAGAGACTGGCAAATGCTACAAATCATGATCTGATTTGTTGTTTTGTTTGTTGTCTAGACTTAAGAAAAGGACAGAGAAAATGTTAATAAAGATTAAATTTAAAAATGTGTCAAATATACTTTTTATTCTTTAGAGTGCTGATTGTTAAACATTTACTGATACACTCCTGGGAGAAGGTCTTATTTAGTTGTTCAATCATTATCTTTTTGTGTTATAAACTGAGCACCGAAACAGAAGATGACCAAATATCCCATGAAATTAGAATTCTCAATGCCAGGGGATATGCATTAAACTCCATATCTAACTAGAAGCAATGCAACAATCCAGGACAATTCTGAAGGACTTATGAGAAAGAACGCTATCCACATCCAGAGAAAGAACTGCGGGAGCAGAAATGCAGAAGAAAAACAACTGCTTGACCACATGGATTGATGGGGATATGATTGGGGATGTAGACTCTAAACGAACACCCTAGTGCAAATATTAATAATATGGAAATAGGTCATTAATGACACATGTAAAACCCAGTGGAAAGCTGGTTGGCTATGGGAGGGGGTTGGAAGGAGGGGAGGGAAAGAACATGAATCATGGAACCATGGAAAAATATTCTAAATTAGTTAATTAAATAAAAAAATTAAGTAAAAAGAAAACATATCTGCTACTTCTTTTATTTGTTTCTCCAAGGAAAATCTTGGAGTGGTTATTTCTTAGTCACAACCTCTTTATTGTGTCCTAGTTCAATTTACATTGAAAATATTGATATTAATATGACTTAGATCCTCTAGTGGTATGTTGACTTGGACAAGGTTATTGGACAAAGCCTTCATATTTAGAATAGTAACAATTTACTGACAGTGCTTAAGTGGTGGGATTCTGAGCAGGACTTTCTGCCCCCTTTTTGTTTTCTTCCCAATCTACCAGCTTCACTGAAAAAAAAAATGGGAGTACACGTGACAAAGGACTATTTCATCTTTTCCTTTGTTTTATAGGTTGCTATATTCAAAGAATTCACTGCCTAGAGTCCAGCCTGTTGTTATTGGACTTGCCATATGCTTACCTAGGTTGAGTTCTTGGATAGCAGACAAAGTGTGGAACTGGGACCAAATTTTAAGGCATAGAACAAAGAAGTCAGTGCTAGAGTCTGGCCAACTTAAGAACTCAAGGTAACCACCATGTTATAAGGAAACAGAATAGGACTTTGGTCAGAAGCAACCTCAAAAGTGATGCCATCCAATCTGAAGCTTTCTGGAAAAATAATATATCTCTACTTCTGCCTCTTACAATATAATTGGAAGCCAGATGAGGTATTTAGCCTGGATTGTGATAAAGTTAGTTCAATTTGGAACTGAATGCTTGGCTGAATCCAAAGAGTAAACCAATTAATGAACCAATGTCGTCTTAAAAAGAGGTCTCCAGCAGATTTCTGGGCTCTGTCTTTGACCCTATTCCATTCAACACTTTTAACAATGACTTTCAGCATTGCTGAGGCAAAGGCTTACCAAATTTGTAAGTAATAGCAACCTGGGAAGGAGAGCTAATATTTGGATAAAAGACAAAAACAAATGAAGCTAACAAGATGAAACTTAACAGGGTTAAATAGAAAATCTTGCACTTAGATTTCAAGAAATCAGCTGTACCAATGAGGCATGGGGTACACATAAAAATAATTTGAGTAAAAACAAACAAGGTGTTGTTGCTATTATTATTCAGTGGATTATAAATTCATTGTGAGTGAAAAGTGTGATGTAGCAGCCAAAGAAACTAAAGAAATCTTCATTTGCATTAATAGAAGCAATGTATCTGGGGAATACACACACCCCCAACTGCATTCTGTTTAGTCAGACAACATCTCGAATTACTGTGGTTAATTCTGGGAACCACATTTTTGAAGGGACATTGACTGAATTCCTAGAGGGCAACCCAAAAGCTGAAATGGCTAAAAACCATGGCATTTTGTAGATCGTGACATGGAAAAGAAAAGCCTTAGATGTGATATGAAGCCAGTAGTCAAATATTTCAAGAGTTGTCAGATGGAAAAGGGATTAGACTTGTCCTTCTTGGACATGGAAGGCAGAACTAAGTAAAACATGTGGAGTAAGATTTTAACCCCATATAAGGAAATTAGGAATTCCTGATTCACGTTTAAGGAAAATGGACCAGATGACCTCTTTGGTCCCATCAAACACAGAGATTCTATGGTAAGTTCCGGGCTCTTAAATTTTCTAGAAATAAGCCAGGGTTTTAGGCCACAGAAGATTGAGAAGGAATTTTTCTTGTTTTTTATTCTGCAGCCAGAAGAAAAGATTCTTCTATTCAAAAGACTCTGAAGGGCCAAGAACATCTCTACTTACAGCTGACCAACTTATGCAGAGCCTTGTTTTAGGAGGGCAGTGGACACCGCACAGAGGTAATCCATATTCACTTTAGTGAGTTACTTTTAGTCACTGTCCTCTACCCTAAACACCAAGTAGAATGGCTTAAGATATGAGATAGGAGGCAGGGGTTTTCTAGGCTCCATTCTGCCTCACATGCATTTTGTGGGGGATGGTGAGGAGGCCTGGTCCTATGTTTTTACTAGTATTGAGCTCTATTAGTACAGAAACTCCTTCCACAAATGCATGACACCAACTTTCATAGACCTTACAGTTTTCGATGGAGGCAGCTAGATTGACTCAGTGGATGGAGCACTGGATTTGGAGTCAGGATGAGCTGAGTTCAAATCCAGTCTCAGACACTCACTAACTGTGTAACCCTGGACAAGTCACTTAACCTCTATTTGCCTTACTCCACTGGAAAAGGAAATGGCAAACTCCTCCAGTGTCTTTGCCAAAAAACAAAAACAAAACCTAGCATGGAGTTACAAAAAAGTCAGATTGTAATCGAACTACAACTTTAGAGAGTTTGCAGGCACGAAGAACTCACTCTGATTAAACAGTTAATAAGTCATATCTTTCATAGAAGCAGGGCTGGAACCCTTCTAACTGGAGACCTGCCCTCTATCTCCTCTTCCTCATTACCTCTCATATAAATGACAATGGGATAAAGAATAATATGTCATTCCAGCACCCTCTACAGCAGGATTGTTTGTAGGAATGTTGTACCAAAGGAGCCCCACAAATAATGATGGTGTACTTTTAAACCTAATATTACATTATAGGGGGGAGATATTGGAAAGGGTCTGATTTCCTAGGAGTTAACAGAGATGGGGTTCCCATTCTTTATAGTCATATTTTCCACTTTAGGAGTCTCTTTCTGGGTGTAGCTTCTTGGGACTGAAAGGACCTTGGAAAGGTGCCTCCTCCTCTTCCTCCTCCTCTTTTCTGACTGGGTTCCATCTAAATGGCCTCGAACAGATAGGAATCTGGCCCCACTTTAAGATCTTTAGCAAAAGAGAGTCTGCCATGTCCCTTGGTAACTTGAATATCTATTTTTAGTGTATGTTTTCATAGAAATGTCTAATCCATCTTTGGTTTCTCAGAGGTGGGGGAGCCAGGCGTTCCCTTTAAGCCTTCCCCTGTGCCCTAGATTTCAAAGACCAAGTGATTTGGTTCCTCTTTTCAGACCTGCCAAGCTTTTGCTTGACCCCTTCTACGACCTTGCCTTCATGCTCTGCCATGTTTCCATTTCCCGCCGATCTATTTTGAGTAAGTCCTTGTCTCTGGGCTGGAAGGGGCTGCCAAGTTTCTTGATCTCCTCAGCCCTCCCTTTTCTAAAGTGTCTCTTCTGTTGCTGTGGGACTTTGTTGGGGACTCCAGGGAAGGGGAATCACTGTGGGAGAGATCTCCCGGAGTCTGGTGCCATTTCCAAGAACACCCCTCATGTTCAAAAAAGCTCCAGGTAAGGCAGTCCTCACAACTCCAGTGATATACCTAAAGACTCAAGGATGGGTGGGGTGGGGAGGGGGGAGGATGAAGAAATGTCTATTTATTTCCTGCCATGCTCTACTTAGATCTTAGCCAGGTAATGGGCATGTCAGGAAATTACTCATAAGAATTGAAGGCAGGTGGGCCACCAGGGTGCAATGGTGCCTCCAAATTTTGCCATTTTTTCAGGATCTTGCCAGAGGCTAATAGTTATATCAAACTCTTCACTGGAACCCATTAAATCTGGCAGCTTCTCTAGAATCTGCCCTGTGACTCTGGATTCTTCTCTGAATCCTTTCTCTTGGTTTGCTGGGGTAAAACCCCACTGGCCCCTCTAGACACCTTTCCACTCCTTCCATCGCCCTCCCTCCAGGATCAGACTTTTGCATTGCTAGATGTTGACTTCTCTGCTTTTTTCAGACCAGCATCTTCCCCAATGCAGGTGTCAATGACTGGCCAACAGCTCAACCTGACTCAGACGGCTCTCTGGCGACCTCTACCGGTGGAGGTAACCCCTACCGGCTCCTGCTGACTTCACAGGAGCTAAAAACCGTTCTACTCCAACCTACCGGCCTAAAATTTGCCAGATGATCAACCTTTTCTAACCCTATTAAATGTTTTCTATCATTATCAATGTTTGTGTCATTTTTCCTATTTTTAGAAACATAGATTTATAATGAAAGAGACCTCAGCATCAAATTCTCTCCAACTAACAGATTCAGAAATTGAGGGGAATCGATTTTTCTCTCAGAGCACACAGTTCGTGTTTAATTTGCTTTACTGTTGGTTTTATTTTTCTCCCACTTTACTAGAGGCATTTAAAAAATATTTAGGCTAAAAATATTTTTTTTTGACTCAAAACATTATCATCTTGTAGATTTCCCTCAAGCTACCCCCAGACCCTAATCAAAGGCTGAGGCTGTCAGAGCCTAGGGTCCTTAGGGCTTAGTGTTCAAGTGGAATCAAAGTCAAAACAGTCTGAGGTCATTAAGGGAGAGGCAGTGAGTTGATTAAGCCAGAACATAAACAGAGTCCAAGTTGGGGAAAGTCAGAAGAGGTGAGAACTGGATAAGCTGGACCAGAGTCAACAAACAGAGCCAAGGTCTGATACACAGGGGACCTCTCAGTAATTAAGGGGAAGGAAAGGGAGCTTGTAGAGCAGGTTGACAGAAACTTCAAGCTGCAGGGCTTGCAATCATTCATTGGCTTTCATACTCCAGATCTTAGTAAGGAGAGAAGAGGAAGGAGACAGACAGAAAGACAGATAGTCTGTAATAGAGAGATTCCTAGAAAATTGAGCCAGGTGGCTCAGTGGATAGAGAAGCAAGCCTAGAGACAAGGATCCTGGGTTCAAGTCTAACCTCAGACACTTCCCAGCTGTGGGACCCTGGGCAAGTCACTTAATCCTCTTTACCTATCCCTTACCACTCTACTGCCTTGGATATAATACTTAGTATTGATTCCAAGATGGAAAGTAAGTTTTTTTTTTTAATCAAAAAAGTTTATTTAATTAATTTTGAGTATTTTTCCATGGTTACATGATTCATATTCTTTCTCTTCTCTCCTCCCACTCCTTCCCATAGCCAATGTGCAATTCCACTGGGTTTTACACGTGTCATTGATCAAGATCTATTTCCATATTATTAATATTTGCATTAGGGTGATCATTTAGTCTACATCCCCAATCATATCCCCATCAAACCATATGATCAAGCAGTTGTTTTTCTTCTATGTTTCTACTCCCACAGTTCTTTCTCTGGATGTGGACAGCATTCTTTCTCATAAATAAGTCCCTCATAGTTATCCTGGGTCATTGCATTGCTGCTAGTACAGAAGTCCATTACATTCGATTTTACCACAGTGTACCAGTCTCTGTGTACAATGTTCTTCTGGCTCTGCTCCTTTCACTCTGCATCAATTCCTGGAGTTCTTTCCAGTTCACATGGAATTCCTCCAGTTCATTATTCCTTTGAGCTCAATAGTATTCCATCAGGAAGGTAAGAGTTTTAAAGAAAAAAGAATAGAAAATTCTTTCTATAAGGTATAGAGGGCAGATGATTATTATTATTATGGTAGCTGTGCTGGTATTCACATTGTGTATCTTCTAGTTCTGTCCATCCTAGAAGGGAGCAGCTGGAGTAGGAGGCACTGTCAGACTTGTTCTTTAGAATGGTGGCTAAGTGGAGAATGGACCAGAGTGGAATAGATTTGTGGCAAACAGGTCAACCAGAAGGCTATTCCAATAGCCCAAGTATAAGGTGACAAGAACCTGCACCAAGCTAATGGCAATGCCAAAGGAGATGGGAGGCATATATAAGAGCTCTTCCATAGACAAAACCAACTGGCCTTAACAATAGATTGAATATAAGGAGTGAGAGAAAGTGAAGAGTTGATGACTTCAAGGTTATGAGTCAGAGTGCCTGGAAGATGGTGATATCCTTGACAGTAACAGGGAAGTTACGGAGAGGGAATGGTTTTTAGGAGAAAATTATGGGTTCCATCTTGGGTATACTAAATTAAAGCTATCCTCAGGATAAGCAGTTTGAGATGTCCAATGGACAGCTGAAGATGGGAGTCTGGAAGTAAGGAGAGAGGTTTAGGCTGAATAAGAGAATTCTGAGAATCATCAACATGAAAATAATAATTGAATCCATGGAAGCTATTGGACATGAAATTAAATAGCATAGAGTGAGAAGAGGGCACCTAGTGGGTGCCTAATAATAGCTATTCTTTATGCCCTCTTTAGAAGGTCTCTCTTTTTTCTTCCTTATATAGCTATATTGTTCTTCACTAATGGGAAAATCTCTAGACAACCGTCTAGTCCAGTGATGGGCAAACTTTTTAAAGAGGGGGCCAAAGGAAAGGAAATTCTCATCTGTCAGTTTGTTTCTAAGGCAACTCTTTCGAAGTTTCATTGTATTGTATCCTACTCATTGTATTCATCTCATTGTACTACTCATTGAATTCCTAATGTCTCCAGCCATTATAGAACATTTCAGGCCCCCACCTCCCCAATCTGGCTTGTGGGCTGTAGTTTGCCCATCACTGGTCTAGACAATTAAGAAAAAATTAAATCAAGCCTTGATTTGTAGTATTTGAATATTTCAGAGGCAAAAATACTTATGCCAAAAATCCAACAATTTGCTCTCAAGAACTAGTTTAAGCTAACTGATATACTCCTGGTTATTTCTCAATCAATGGGTACCTTCTTTGCTTACAGTTCTTTACTAACAAAAAGTGCTGATATGAATGTTGGGGTATATATGGAACAAATGTTATTCCTGTCTTTGACTTCCTAAGATAAAACAGAAACCCTCCTTGGAGTATATGCCTCACAGTGGAATTTCTGGTTTAGAAAGTATGAACATTTCAGTCACATTTTAAAAGCACATTTCCCAAGTGTTTTCCAAATAAACAAGCCAGTTCACAGCTCCACTTGTGCGCTTCGCTAAGTCCTCTCATCTTTATTTTTATATTTTATATTTACATCTATTGTCATCTTTGCCAATTTGATGGTTGAGAGGTAAAAACTTTGAGTCATTTCATTTTGCATTTTTGTGTGATTTAGAACCATCTTTCATATGATTGTAAATACTTGGCATTTTTTTCCCTAATGTGAGTTGTTTATATCCTTTCACCATTTGTTCATTGAACCCAAGTCCTTCGACTTCAAGTTCATCTTTCTTATCTATAAATGCTAAGTGTCATATTGAGTGCCTGTGTTTTCTTCTCCTCCACTTTAGAAAGTGAACTCTTCGAGGACAGAAAATTCCATTTTTTGACTTTGTATCTCCTGGGCCCAGAATAACTATACATAGATAATCCTTGTGTCTGGGAAGACAGTTAGATGGCACAGTGGATAGAATGCTGGGCCTTAGGAAAACTTAACTTTGTGAATTCAAATCTGACCTCAAACATTTACTAGCAATGTGACCCTGGGCAAGTTATTTGACCCACTTTGTCTCAGTTTCCTCATCTGTAAAATGAGCTGGAGAAGGAAATAGCAAAACACTCTAGTATCTTTGCCAAGAAAACCCCAAGCGGGGCCACGAAGAGTGGGAAATGAGTGAAAAACGATTGAACAACAATTTGAATTATTTCTCCATTTGTTCATATTCTGGCAGAGGGGTCTTGTACAAGTATGAGCAAAAGGTCATAGAACAAGGAGAGGGAGAAGGAAAAAAAAAGAAATGCATTTTGCATATCCATCCAAGTCAATTTTTTCAAGATGAATAAAAATTGCTGTCTTCACAATGATCCATTCTTTACCCAGCCCACTTTCACAAGAGATCTTAAGAGGCACCAATTAATACTTCCCTGAATGATCCTTTTAATTCTGATAGTCCCATATTATGAGGACAGGTGATGAGTAGTGTCCATTTGCTCTTACAGAAGGTCTTACTATCTCCTTTAGGCTTCCCAAGCCCAGGCTATTTAGATAAGGAAGTCAAACTTTCTCTGGAACTCAGCTTCATTAATTTACATAGTCCAGAATGGCAAGTCATCATCATCATACCTGTTTCTGTCAGTCAGCAAAGAGGCTAATGAATTAAAAAATATATCCTGTGTTTTGAAATCCCATTCCTCCTTCCATCTGAACCCATGTTGGCATTTGAGGCTCTTCTTTGAAATCGAATCCAGTCTCTTTCCTTGCTCTGGTTCACTCCCCCTTGTGACTGCACATACCTTTTAGGTCAATAGGTTTTTCTCTTCCCCTCCAAAGTAACCTAGCTCCAGTGTGACCCAATCCCTTGTGATTCAGGCTAATGCAATATGCATTAGTGCCTAATGGTGCCACAGCCCAATTCTCTATGTCAAAGGGTTAATACTACTTTGGATAGAAGCAGCCAAACCCTATTTCAATCTTTCTTCCTAGATTGGAAGTGAGATGGACACCGTATCCGGTATTTTCTCCCCCTCTCAGATGCTGGTCCTACTTCCAAAAGTAGTTTTGCTTCTATATTTCTCCCACAAGAAAGCCCTCACAATTATTCCTTTAGAAAGTAAGCTTCCAGGGGCAGCCAGTTGGCTCAGTGGATAGCCAGACCTGGAGACAGGAGGATTTAGTTTCAAATCTGGCCTCAGACACTTCCCAGCTGTGTGATCCTGGGCAAGTCCCTTAATCCCCATTGCCTAGTCCTTACCCTCTTCTGCCTTGGAACCAATGACTAGTAATAATTCTAAAACAGAAGGTCTTTTAAAGTAAGCTGGCTTCCATGGGGCAGGGCTCATCTTAACTTGATAATAGGACTTAATGGGACACCTTTGCAAAGAAGGAGACAAGTTGTTTTATGAAAGTGTTGATTTGGAAAAACCACTCTTTAATTAAGGAAAGGGGTACAGGGCTGAGTTAAGCCTCTACACAGAGCTGTGTGCCACACACCTACACAGAGTCGGAGGACTGAACTCTGGATGCTCTGGTCCTCGATCCCTGGGAGTGTAACTGTGTTAGATGAGGACTCTGAGGAGCCATTGAGGTTGGGAAATTTAAATACCTTTCTAGGGGAACTTGGGGACAAAAGACAAGAGTGATAGTAGATGGACTTTACAATGGTAACAAAGAAAAATGAGGAGTTCCCAATAGGAATAACAATGGACACAAAACAGAAAGACCCAGCCAATGGTTGGGCCATGTTGGTAAAGGAGAAACCACTGTGGACAAAAGAGATACTTAATATCCGAGGGGATTAGCCATCCCCACCTAAACTCCTAGAAGGTTTATTGTTAGTCTGAGATTAGTGAAGTTGGATTTTCCTTCAGGGAAGAACCAGCACTCCACAAGGTCAAACCCAGGGCTTTCACCTTCCAGCTAAGGAAACTGGGGTTCATCACATCTTTCTAGGCTACAAATTTGGGGGCTTCTATATTTCACATCAACAAAAGTAAAATAGTAATGTTTAACATTTACACATGACATTTTAAATTTTCTTTCATAAAAGGAAAGTAGGGGAGAAAAGAAAAGGAGAGGAGAGGGACACCTCCACAACAAATGTGAAGGCAAGTGAAATAAGTATCCTCATTAGCCAAACTGAAACCAGGTCCAAAGATCTGTCTCATTTGTCAGAAGATAAGTAGCATCCTTTATCTTCAATATTCTGGAATTGTGGCTAGTCATTACATTAATCTGAGTTCTAAAGTCTTCCAAGATTTTTTTTTAATGTTGTTACATAAATCATTCTGGTTCTGTTCACTTCATTCTGTGACATTTCATTGAATTTGTTCACTTATTCCTTTCTTATGGCACATAGTCACAGATCATAATTTGTTTAGCCATTTCCCAATAGCTGGAGCTTCTCTTTTGTTATTTTTTGATACTACAAAGAGTTCCTATATTTTTAAGGTGTTCTTTTCCTCTTTCTCCAATCTCCTGAGGTCATATCAGCCTTGAATAAACTTCATCAACACATTAGGACTTCTCTGAACAGTGGAGGGCTCCACTTAAAACCTAAGGAAGGTACCAAGAGCATCTCTTCATATCCCAACCCATTCTATTCATTTGGACTTCCCCAATACTCCTCATACTTCCTTGCCCCACTCCTGCCACAATTTTCAGTTTCCTTTCATGTTGTCTTCTCCAATTAGATTGCAAGCTCCTAGAGGGCAGGGACTATCTTTTTTTTCCCATTTGTATTCCCAGTGCTTTAGCACAGTGCCTGCCACATAGTAGGCACTTAATAAATTGTTTGATCATATGCCTAGTTATTAGGGCCATATAGCACTAGAAAGATTTGTAAAGCACTTTATATTATCCCATTTTGTCTTTACAACTTTGAAGGCAGATGCTGTTATCCTCATTTTGCAGAGGAGAAGCCGACTGAGAGGATAAGTAACTTCCTCAGAGCTCATGTTTGAGGTAGGCTTAAAACTCAGGTCTTCCTGTGCCCAAGTCCAATAATTTCTACCAGACCACCTTGCTGGTGGACTTCCCTAGTTTGGGGTTTTGTCATAGATGTCAGACACAACTGAAAAACAACAAAATGCTTCCTTGTTCAACAAATACTTATTCAGTGCCTACATGGTGCTGGGTTCCAGGTATACAAAATCAAAAATGAAAACTCAGCCAATAAAGAGTTTATATTCAATTAAAATCTCTTCCAATGAGGGTTAGAAAAACTGAGATGTTTGGTCTGATGCTACTTGCAAGTAGAAGGAGCCATCATGTAGAGAAGATGAGATTGTTCTTCATGTCTGACTTCAGAGGACTGAAACAGGAACAAAAGAATAAATTTGCAGAGCCACAAGAGCTTTTAAAAAGCAGAATGGGTTGCCTTGGGAAGTAGTAGGCTCCTCCTGGGGCCAATGAGGAAAAAGTTGGCATTTGAGATGCACCATGGGAAGGATGCATGGGATTTCACTAGGCAGGGTTGGAAAGAATGGTATGAACCAGTTGTGGAGATTAGAAAATGAAAAGCATGATTGGTCAATAGTGAGTGGTCCAGTTCAGTTAAGAGCATATGGGCTGATGCAGAGGACTAATGAGACTTAAGGCCTGGCAAAAGAATGGAGAAGGCCTAGCAAAACTGTTTGGATGTTTGGGCTTGATTTCAGTGGGTTATTGGGACATATTAGTTTTGTTTTTAGCAGGAATGACTGATCGAAGCTATGTCTGAGGAAGATACATCTGGCAACTGTATGTTTAGGATGAACAGTGAAGGGAGGAAATTATTGGTGGGGAGACCATAAGATATTAGTGTTAGATGGAACTGTGGACATCATTTAGTCCAGGATACTCCTTAATCTGGGGCTAGATTTCAGAAGATTCATAATCTTGAAAGGGGGAAAAATACATATTTTCATTAAATTTAAAAAAAAAAACAAAACCCTTACCTTCCATCTTGGAATCAATACTCTGTATTAGTTCCAAGGCAGAAGAGTGATAAGGGCTAGGCAATGGGGGTCAAGTGACTCGCGCAGGGTCACACAGCTGCAAAGTATCTGAGGTCAAATTTGAACTATGCCTGGCTCTCAATCCACTGAGCCACCCAGCTGCCCCCTTCATTAGCTTCTTTTAGCGTTTCTTTCAATTAAATTAAAAACTTATTCTAAGTCCATAAGCTTTGCCATAATAATAAAGAGATCCATGGCACTTGAAAAAAAAAAAAAAAAGAAGAATCCATGATCTAATCCAATCCCTTCGTTTTACATTTTGAGGTGAGGAAAGGCTAGATGTGATAAAGTAGTTTGACCATAGAGTGAATTTATGGGAAAATTGGGTCTTGGGGGAAAAAAAAAACAACACCATCTTACTTTCTATTATCTTAGTAACAACTCTAAGATGGAAAAGCAAGGACTAGGCAAACAGGGATAAATGACTTGCCCAGGGTAACACAGCCAGGAAATATCTAAGGTCAAATTAGAACCCATGTCCTGCCTTTGGACCTCCTGCTTAGATAAAAGGGGTCTTCAACCAGGCACCTTGATGTTTGTTATGGTACTTATATCACACCCAAGGGTGTCCTAGTAAATATTTAACTAGTTCTCAAGTTTAATCTGCATTATTAACATTTTTTTTTCATTAAAGTCTGGACAATCAACAAAACAATAAATCAAGCCCTACATTTTCAGATTTCTGAGGTGTAAACTAACAATTTAACAATAGGCTCTCACTAGCTAATTGAGCCTGACACTAGTACTCCCCACTGAACAGTCAGTAGATTAAGAAAATCTAAATGTGAAGTATTCTGGGTCTAAAAAACAAAGATAATAATGGGATTGGAATTTTTAAAATAGATATTATGAAATGATTTAACAAAGGACAAGGTAGGGAGAAAAAAGGAAGTGGCCAACACTGCTAATTATGAGCTTAGTCAAGTTCAGTTTCCCTTGAGCACAACCATGCTTAGAAATATTTATGAAGCAAAATAGACAGGAAAACTTTACAAGTATAATGTGGGTATTTAGATTAGGAGAAGGGAATAGTACAAAAGAAGGTGAAATCTAGCCATTCATGCCATCACATGAGGGCTAAGTGGCAGGTGTTGTTCAGTAGTAACCTAGAATGTTTGGTGAAATCTGATACTCCATATTGAATCTTCATCGATGGGTTGCAGGCTGACCACTGCAAGAATTGCCTTTGGGGCTAACAGACAGGCATATGACTTTAGAAGCACTAGAATTTCTACCACATGCCAGAAGAGAATCCAGGCTCTATCCTACCATGGCTTCAAAAGATGTATATGAATTCAGCAAGGAGGGAAATGCCCCCCCCCCCACTATTCTTCAGTTGCTATATTCTCTCTCCTTACAATTATTTTCAAAACCGCCCCTTACTCTATTTCCAATACCTCCCCTTCTGCTTCACTTAAAAAGTAATTTTAACATCATAAACAAAGTGAATCATATGTTACTGATTAGTTTATGAACAGAGAATCTAACACTGTAAGAGAATGGTTGTACTATCATGGTAAATTTAATTTCAAATACAATCTGTTTTTTTCTGTTCTTTGTATATGCAAGTGTTTGTGGAGGGCTAAATACATAATAAAAAAAATTTTAAGTGGGTGGTTTTACATTTTTCTCTTTTAAAAAAAAAGTTAATTGTAAATTGTTTCTGCAGGCAATACAATATGCACGTGAATTGTGGGATGTAAATAGCCACCTCTATGCCTAAACCAGAAACATCATTTTCTAAAGACATTTAAGTCAGACATTTCTTTCTACTTTGCTACTTTCTTTTTAAAACTTCTATTTGTTTATTTGTTTGTTTTAAGCCCTTACCTTCCATCTCAGAGTCAATACTGTATATTGGCTCACAAGCAGAAGAGCCTTAACTAACCCATTGCCTAGCCCTTACCCCCTTTCTGCCTGGGAGCCAATACACAGTAAGGAAGGTAAGGGCTCAAACAAACAAATAAATAGAACAGTGGTTCTAGTTTTTTTCTTTTTTTCTTTTTTACAGCTTTCACCATTTTCCATCAATTTTCTGTTGAGATATTTGGATTTTGCAAAGATCAATGCCATGCTAGTCGTTGTCAACTCTGTAATCACAAATTACAATTTTCAAGGACCCTCTGGTTCCCCAATTCCCCATATGCCCTCCCCTAATCCCACCAAAAAAATTGTTTTACAATTCATTTTTGGAAACTACTGGACTTGCCTAATGATTTTCTCAGGAGCATAGGGGAACCATTTAGGGAATCACAATAGTAACAAAGAATAAAGGGAAGGGAGGAGACAAAGCTGTAAGGCTAACTACAAGAACAGATGTTTCCTCTTTTCTTTTACATTTGTAAGAGATTCTCCAGATAGATTATATATTAAAATTTTATTATTTGCATTTGTTTTCCAACCAGATTCGGATGATTCCTTAGCTGCTTTCTTTTTTCTCTTGGGCAAATCCAGCCAAAGCTACCTCAAAGGAGTGATAAAGCAGCAAGAGATTATTGAAAGGGAGCCTCCAAAAAGAAGTCACAGGAGAGAGACCTTAGGCATGTTTTTTTAACAGATTTCATCCCATTTTATTTTACTAAACAGAATCATACAAAGACAAGGAAACATTAAAAGCAAACATTAAATCATCACCTCTAGATGGTTGCACTTATTGGTTACAAAATGTTTATAATGTAGAAAAAGATACACTGTTGTTTACATGAACAAAATACTGCAAAACAACTGGGGACAAACTGTGGACACATTGACATCTGGTGAAAACACAGACAGCAACCCGTGGACTTGTCATGTTCATTTCCAACTTATGACAGCCTTAGTGAACTACCTTCAACTATTCCATGGAATTTAGCACCATGTGTGAAGTGTGCCACATTAATCAGCTACTTTAAAGTAAAATGGGCAAAGCAAAAAGCCATTCACCCTATAGTGCCTCCTCTTTGAATGCCTCCTCTGTGTGCCCTTATAACTACCCTGCTCTCAGCAGGAAGATCTCCTTTTAATAATGGTCACATTCATGCAGACAGACAGACAGACACACACACACACGCATGCAGAGCCCCACACAAGAGAGAGAAGTCCATCTCTACGAGGGTGGCAAAACTGTGTATATTATTAGACATCTTGCTGTGAAGGAAAAAAAGAGATCATCTATGTTTTCCACAACATTATTTTGGCACACATTTACTCGTTTGATGGTTTTCCCACCCAGCTGAGAGTCCAATTCTGGAAATTTGGCTTCTTATTCAGGTGGATTCCCAGAGCATCTATAATTCCTTCATGCTCAAGAGACATGTGTCTGTGAAGAGGGGGGAGGAAAACTGGATTAAAAGAAACCCCATTCGATGAAGGACCCAATGCTGATCTATAAGCTTATTCCTGACTCAGAACTTAGACTACATATTTAAACTTCTGCATCGCAATGGGCTGCACAGGAAGGCTCTTTTTATCACCTTCCTCTACATCCAACCACTTTCCTAGAGGAATCGATGAATTATCCTGGAAAATAAACAAGAAACATGGGCCATCTCAAACCCCTTCCTCCTTCCTCTCTATCTGGAGTTGAGATTCTCTCTTTATATGCTGCCAATTCAGGCATTAAAATGTCACCTGGAACATATAAATAAATAAATAAGTCACAAAGCAGGTAAGCCACAAATACCAAAAATTCATGTGCCCCACCCCTAAAAAAACAAACAAAAACAAAACCCCTTTACAGATTAGATAAAATGATTCTGAACTACTGAATGGAAAGACCAAGATAAAGTGCAATAATCAAACATCCACATGAAAAAAAAAAAACAAAAACAAAAATACAAGACCAGCCTGTCCAGACTGTAAGATATGTGTCCAATTTGTTCCTCTGGGACACTACTGCAAGTCATATGCTGATAGGAGAAGTTAGGGAGACATCCTCAGAAGACAAATAACAGGTAGGAGATTTTGACCATTAAAATAAAATAAAAACAACAAAAATAACAACAAAAACTCAGTGTCAGACCCTGTTGGACTTATTGGGCTCGATGACAAGATCGATGATTTCTTAATTCCTTCTTACAAGGTACAAGATGTCTCCATCCAACCCAGACGCTCTGAAAATGTTTTTCTTAGCTCTTACTATGCATGGGTAAGAACAGAATGCATACTTACTAGCTGCAATTTGAAGTGTGCATATCTGATACTGGAAATGCTGGCATGCCAACAGCTTTATATATAAGCTTTGCTATTTAACAATTCCACTTGGAGTCTCAAAAGCATTTTGTTTATTTTTTACATATTGCACTTTTTGGTTTTCAGGATACTTCTCTCTGTGTACTTGTTTCCCTTCTGGATATTTAAGACATTGGCAACATATCCAAAGATGTTGGCTAGAGCTAGCCAGCATCAATGCTTAGTCAAAGACCAAAAGATTATTTATTTACAAACCAGAATAAAACTGAACATGAAGATTGCAGTAGTTGCAGACAAAATGTACAGGTGTCAACAGCGTTATCTGAGTCATTTTAAAAAGTAGAAAAGAAAAAAAAGGTGCTATCAGAGAGAAAATAAGAATTAGTTTGGATGGTTGTTTGTTTTTTTAATTTTTTTTTTTTAGGAAATATAAAACCTGGATTATAACACAACTGTTATTAGGCTAAATACTTGACTTATAGATGAAATATCTTTTTAAAAAAGTTTCAAGAACAGTGGCTGCTCTTTCAAGACAACTGGAGCTGAATGGCCTGTCTTCTGTGGAGCAAAAGCAGATGTCTGAGCATTGGCTTACTGTATGGAAAGGGAGTGTGGCCCTCATCATTACCCAAGACTCTCCCCCTCTGGACTTGAACTTCAGTGATGCGCCAGGAGCAGGAATGGAAACATCTTTGGATGCTCATGGAAATGAAAAATGGTCAAATGATTCAAGAGGAAAAAATGGGGAAAGTGAATGGATGATTTTTTAAAAAAGGTAGGCAGTTTACTTCTTTACAAAATGTACCTCTTATCACCCAGAAAATAAACTTGAAAAAGTGAACTTTTTATAAATCCATGTTCTGGAGCTAATAAAATGAAAACGTAATGGTTTTACATTTAGAAAGACTGTTAATAGGTACATCCCAAAAAAAGTTTGAATCCTGGATCAGAAAATTGATCAGCTTTAGCCAACTTCACAGTTTATCACTGAATAAAAGCTCAGCTGTCCTGGCATCAGTTAAAAAACAAAAACAAAACCAACCCAGGATTAAAAAAAAAAAAGATACCATCAGTTTCATCCCAAATGCATAGTACAATGAAGTAGTGAGAACATGATCAATATTCCAGATACTACAAATAAACTGGGGTGGTGGGGGTGGTAGGGCGGGAAGGCTTTTGTAATTCTTTTTAAATCTCTCACACACACATTCACACTCCAGCTCCCCACTCCCACCCCCAACCCCCCAGATTTTTATTTAACAGTGCAGACAAATAAAATATCTTCAGTATTAACAAGAATTCTGCTCTAGGTTAAAAAAAAAAATCAGATCACTTCTTTTTGTAAAAAAGCATAACATATGGATCAGCAGATCAAGCTGGCATATCATTTCAAGTACACAGGAACATTTCAACTGCTCAACTTCCAGGAACCCAAGACCTGCTTGTCCAGTGTTTCTATCCACTTAGATACTCAGTGCCGCCATGTTCTAAACAAGCTCTGGGTGGTCACCAGCAGCATTAGGAATAGATGGTGATCACCTCTCGGCCTCCACCTCTCACCAAAAGCACTCGGTTTAGTCCTTCTGTCAAAACTTCCAGGAATTCCATGTCTGTAAGTTGAGAATTAAGGTTCATCCTTGGTCCCAGGTGTTGAGAAAGAAGTGGAATGAGAGAACCAACCTACCTTTCAATCTAGTAACCTGAAACTTCATTATCTTTTCAAGATATGGTCTTTTATTCAACTATAGTTTTATCTAAAGAACAGGCAAAGAAACATCCAATTTGGTTTCCAGAAGGTAAATCTGAGTGACAGCTTCAATAGAAACAAAAGGTACCAATTAAGATTCCTCACTACATTTCTAATCAAGTAGTTCTTTCAGAAAAAAAAAAGAGAAAGAGGAGAAGAACCATTAGAGCTGAAAGGGGTACCCCTCAAAGGTCATATAATCCAACCCCCTCATTTTACAAATGAAGAAACTGAGGCATTCAGGAACTTCTCAAAAGCCACCTAGGTGGTAAGTGGCAGTGGTGGATCCTTTGAATCTTTAGTCACTACACTTTCCAATCCACAAAGAAGCTTCTTCCTGGTCCCTACCCAAGCTCTTCTTCATTAATGAAAATGGGGGAGAGGAAGAAACTGGTGGGAAAGAGAGTGGGCAGTGGGGTAGGGCTTGTGAAAGTTAATTTTAATTTTGTGGATATGATGCTAAACAGGGACAGAAACTTAAACTGTAGCGTCTATGCCCTAAATGAACAAGATTAGCTCATTTGGGAAACCTAAGCATGTAGTTAGCTAATTGAAAACAGGGCTATGATTCATGACACAGTAAGCTACCAAGCAAACCATGATGCTCCACAGGGCAGCCGAAAACCAAGGGCAGGGCATGGCCAACTTTGAAGAAGGCTACTGACCAAGAGGAGGCATTTCTTTGTTAGTGACTGTTGCCATCTGAGGGAATCAGAGTGGTTGCTGGGAAAAGGCATTAGATAATTGCTTCCAATTTTGAGGTCTTTGTTTATTTCAAGGAAATATTTCAGTTTCTGGTTTTTATTAAGAACTACTTACATAAGCTGTATCACATTTTGCCAATGAAAAGAGTGTGAGTTCCCTCCATAGTGGCTGGTTTCTGCATTCTCTCAACCTGTTCAATGGATGAGAAGCAGGCTATGAAGGGATCAAAGAGTGCTATCCAGTGAAAATTAGATAAACCGTAAGCACAGAATTCTGACAAGAAGGAGAGGTGCTTTAAGAATGAGGTGGTGAGTGCAATAGCCCAGAATAATTAGCCTAACTAACAACAAGGCTCCCCCAATTCCCTTGGCTAGAAATCTGCCACACAAGTGGTCAGGGAAGTTAAGGCTCTTTAAATCTTAAAAAGAGATAAATCACGGTACCTCAAAATTTGGGGCAAATACTTGTGAAGGATGATGAAATACTATTTCACAAGCACTTTGGACTCAGAGGGAGAAAAGAATCATAAAATTGCTAATGCCATCTATATTTATAAATTTGTGGTATAAGCAGCCTAAGAGGATCGCAAGAAATCCTTAAACACCCTGGTAATGGTGAATTTATCCTTTGGTGGGTAAGAGACAGGAGAACTTCTGAATAAAAGGAAAGCAAATATTTAAAGAGGAAGTAATGACTCAAAATTCAATCTTGAATCCAATTTACTGTAGCCCTTCTTTCTAGCTTAAAACTCATAATGCATATTAACTATTCATCTTATTATAAACTTTCCTTACATATAACTTCATTACTTTATTAAGTAGATCTGTTATTTCACATATCTTAATTCCAAATAAGAAAGCTCCATTATCTTTGATTATTCCCTGACTTCATTATTTATTTATTTAAAGGGGGAAAAAAAATTTTTTTAAACACTTAACTTCTGTGTATTGGCTCATAGGTGGAAGAGTGGTAAGGGTGAGCAATGGGGGTCAAGTGACTTGTCCAGGGTCACACAGCTGGGAAGTGTCTGAGGCCGGGATTTGAACCTAGGACCTCCTGTCTCTAGGCCTGACTCTCAATCCACTGAGCTACCCAGCTGTCCCCTATTCCCTGACTTTAAAGAAAGAGTCCTTCCTTGATGATCATGGAGAACTAGCCTTACTTCATGCTGAAGGTTATTACCCGACTTTGGAAAAGGCCAGCTATCGGCAATAGGTACAAAAAATGGTATTATCCTCTTGTCATTCTTCTTAAATTTAAATCACAACCTGTTTTATATCATATTTGTTCTTTAACACGTAGTTTTGCTCAGTTTGAAATATCTCAGATATGTTTACAGTAAGTTGGGCAATATTTGTTACTACCTTCTAAAATTGTCCCACTCATTTCCAATAAATATCATATAAATTTGTTTAAGAAAACACTGAAACAATCAGAGATCCAAACCAAGAAGTCCAATTAAGTGGTATTTTTGAGACAATACAAGAACAAATACATTGTTCTCTACTGCTATTCTTGCTGTGTTGGTCTCCATAACAAGAAAATTAAATTTAGCCTATCCATAAAAATAATGACAATAATAATAATACTTTTAAAGTTTGCAAAGTGCTCTATACATATTGTCTTATTTGATCCTCACAAAAATCTTGAAAGTGCTGTTATTATCCCTATTTTACAGATGAGGAAACTGAGGCAAGCAGAGATTAACTGATTTGTCCCAAGGTCACACAACTGATAAGTGCCTGAAGCCAAATTTGGACTGAGATCTTTATACATCTAGTATTGCATCCACTGTACCACCTAGCTGCCTCACAGAAGGAGACATTCAAAAGCTCATATTTAAGTCAATGGCTTAAAACTCAATTCTATTTAAGAAGCATTTATAAAATTCCTACTATATGTTAGGCCCTGGGGACATAAAGCCAAAATAGTTTTGCTCTTAAGGAACTTTCTTCCTACTGGGAAAAAAGTAGTCCTTCCTGAAAACTGATCCTTCTTTTACTAGGTCTGCTAAGAATTATTTAACTGACTTGGGTCATATCAAACACCTTTCCTTATTTTCATCCTTCCTTTTTGGGTCTGTCTTTGTTCCAAGTTTCTTCCTTTTGAGATTCCCTTCCATTTCCATTATATCTATCTGGAATGTACATAGTTATTTGTATGTCATCCTCTCTATTAGAATGAAAGTGAACTTCTTGAGTTGAGGCACCTTGTTTTTTGCCTTTCTTTGGATTCCTAGCACAGTGCCTGGCACACATAAAAACAACAAATGCTTGCTGTTTGATCTCCCAAAGGAATTCCCTGTTCAACTATATATCATTCTGTCTCCATGTACAATAAGGCTAGGAGGAGGGAAAGGAGGAAAATCCATAGCCACACCTAGACCACATCTTATTTACTGTTAAATAATTAGACCTTTTATATTCTCATTTCAGTTTCAACATTCATCTTTATTATCCAAGAAAGGAGTTTTGTTTTAAAAGAGAATTGTTATGCCCTTAGATGTTAATGCAAGTCCTGTCTATCAAAACCTGTATGTATTTACATGTTCTATACCCATATACTTCACCTGTGGGACTAGATCTTCCCCTTATCAGCTCTAACCTCTGCACATAACCCAAGAGGACCAAGTAACGAAAGCTGCACAAAGACCTACCATGAAGCTTCCAGTCAATCCCTGCACCTCCAGGGCACTCATGTACTCTTTAATTTCCTACTGTACCCTCAAGAAAGACCATGGCTCAGATGTACCAGGAGACCATTCTTCAGTGATAATGGGGGATAGAGGGTATTTGTCATTAAATCCTTATAGGACCTCTACCTTCTAGTGAGTCAGAAATGAAGAACCTAAGGGACGCAGATGTAGACTTGTTTCTCCCTCTTTAATGGTCTATATCTCCTTCTACCCTATAGCATAATTATTTATGCAATGATGTCCTGTCACATAATAGATTATCTTCCTTGAGAGTAAGGATTACATTTCATCTTTATATGATTCTTGTCCAGAGTAAATAGAGGCTTGATAAATGTGTTGAAAGAACAAAGAAAAATGGAAAAGAAACAGCTGGAAAGCAACAGCATTCATACTCAAACACAGGAGTAACTGGGAGCCTTACAACACTAGATCCAAGATGGCGCAAGTTAATTGAATAGGAAGAAATGTATGGTTAACTCCATCAGGGGGAATCCTCCTGTGAGGCATGATCTGAGAAAAGCTGCTCCATGGTGATGTTATTCTACAAAATGGTCAGTCCAAAGGCAGGAAAAGAAGCCACATAAACCTTAGAGCCTGGATGCTCAGAATATTGGCTATATTGTGTGTATTTATTTAGTCCTTTTATCTCAAGAACAGATGTCACTTTATAAAAGCCTTAATTCTGTCTCCTACAGTAATGTGGGAAATACTGTTTCTCCCTTGTGTGTAATTGGGAAAAACAGAGGCTCAGAGGTTAAAGTCCAGTGATCAAAGTCCAACAACACATCAGTGATTTGGGAATATAATCTTGGTCTTCTTGTCCAGCACACTTGCCAAAATCACCTGGCCCACTTCCATGCTCACTTACTAACACAAATCCAGTTTTCAGATAGGGCAAGGAGCCCCACTATTTCCCAATCATCTATTGGTATTTCAGTTATCATCACCATTTGAACATTTTTATCTGATAAAGGCTAAAGTTTTCCATGTTCAAGTTCACCCCATCTATTATTCTTACTTATACCCCCTGGGACTCCTTCATGCTTTTCAAATATTTGGAGGATAATGTCACTTTCCATTAAATGTTATTGAGCAAGTAAAGTACACTGACTTAATTTAGTATTTTCTTGTAATTCAATCTCTACATTCCTTCTGCTTCCCCCTCCCACCTCATTATATGCTATTATGCTTATCTTAAATTTCTAACAGACACTATATTTCAGGATGTTTTTCTCGTTCACCATTTGCTGATTGGCTTCACTGCTTCATTCTAAATTGTGTCTGAGGGGGTCAGTGCATAGAAAGCCAGGCCTGCAGATAGGAGATCCTGGGTGCAAATTTGGCCTCAGACACTTCCTAGCTGTGTGACCCTGGACATTTAAGCCCAACTGGATAGCCCTTACCATTCTTTTGCCTTGGGGAGGAAGGAAGGAGGGAGGGAAGAAAAGAAGGAACTTACTATTTGTGTGACCCTAGGCAAGCTGCTTAAACTGTCTGCCTCAGTTTCTTCATCTATAAAAGAGTGATAATAATAGTATTTATCTTCCAGGTTTATCCTGAGAATCAAATAAGATATTTGTAAATTTCTTTGTGAACTGTAAAGTTTTATAAATGTTATCTAAAGGTTTATAGATGTTATCATCATGGTTGTTGTGACTGCTGTTGTCAAAGCAGCCAGAATTTGCCTCCCTTTCATGCATACTACATAAAGAAGGGGTGAGAAAGGTTGAAGAGAGGCTCTTGTCCCCAAAGACAGCTTGCTTACTTGCCACGTCTATTCGAAAACTGTAATCTCCCTGAAGATGGGAAGAATTTCATTTGCCTTTACATCCCCAGCACATTGCTGAGAACATGCATTTAATAAACAAGGTTCGCTGAGCTGCACTTCAGAAGTGGAGCTTCCTCTTATTTGTTCTGAAAGAAATTCCTCTTACAGAAAACATGCAACATGGTGCAGTGAGGAGAGTGCCGGAAGACCTAGGTTCAAATCCCATCACTGACACTTATTAGCCCTGTGATCCTCTGCAATTCATTTAAGCCACAATTTCTTCATCTGAAAAATAGGGGCTAGAGAAGTTGGACTCAGAAACATAAAATTTCCAGGTTGCCATTATCTGTACACCTCAGCATAACATCCATCAAGAAAGGATACAATTTTCATCTCCTTGTCGGTTTTTGGGAGGACCAGGCATATTCAACAAGACCAGCTGGGCATCCTGGGATTTGTTGAGGACGACTCCATTAAGCTTCACGGCTGTATGCATCCTCCTGACGTTGGACTGGTTTCTAATATGTGTGAGAGGAAAGAAAACATTTATCACCTCAAGGCTATGTTTCAATAATCCTATTCAGTTAAAACCATTTCTCTTAATCCTAATGGACCCATATTATTGATGATGGTATGAATGAGATACAAATCAACTAATTCCACTGACTTCCTCAGACTAGGGAGGCAGCTGAAGACAATGTTGAAACTCACAGATACATGTTACATGAAATACTATGAGTTGGTTGTTTTTAGAATTAACCTTTAACTTAATATAATGCCTTAAAATTTGCAAAGCATCTCATATACTCTCATTTGGGGCTGCCACTCTCACAGAAAGAGGTTAGTGTTAAGTCTTGACCATTGTTAGAGGGTTGCTGGACGTGGCATATTTCTGTGGTTGTTTCTGCATCTTTCATAGGTAAACAATGAAACAGGAACACGATAGTTATAATTAAAAGCACAGATATACTACAGAAATGGCAAGAAGCTACAATCTAGCCAACTTCCTCGTTGCACAGATAATAAAAACTGTGGGCTTGATGACAAATCATGTTTATCTTGAAAATACACCCGTGCAATATTATAGCCACAGATACAATTTCTATACCTGTTTAACATGTATTGCAATTTAAGCATTTCATTGACATCTTTGATGCCAACATGTGAGATCCCGAGGAGATGATAACCCCCATGGTTTACAGTTGCCTTTGAGGTTCCTCCCAGCTTGAAATCTATGGTCTAATGATTTTAGCTAAGGCTTAAAATTTTTTTTTCTTCAGAATGTTTAGATTTTAAAAATCAGAAACTTTACTTTCACCTTAATATAGCCAATAATTAGCATTTCCATAGCACTTTAAGGTTTGCAAAGCACTCTCTATGTTATCTCAACTTCATCTTAAAAAGGTAAACTAGGATAAAGGAAAGAAAATAGTATCTGAATTTATTTAACTTAAAAAAAAGAGAACGTATTTGGGATGCCTCCTGTTTGATACTATCTCTTATATCTCTTCATTATTTAAATTATTAATTGGAAGACCATTGTTTTTTGAGTTTAAATTGGAACCTACAGCCAACCAGTTTTTCCACCAGAAACACTCATTAGTGTGGTCTCTTCCATTCGAGCAAGTCCTCAAATAATCCTGTATCAAGATCATTCTGCAGATATAATGCAGGGCAAGAGAAAGAGGGCTAGCCTCGAAAACAGAGCTCCTAAGTCCAAGCCTCAGTTCTCACAATTATCAGCAGATCACAATGCCTTTGGAATGTCAGTTTTCTCATCTGTAAAATGATAATGACATCCCCAGTATTTCATGAAGCCATTGTGGGGAAATAACTTTGTAAACCTTAATATGCTACAGAAATCAGTTTTTATATAAATAGAATCTATTTTTAAGTTCTTGATTCACCCAGTGATAATTAGCTTAAAACCTTTTCATTATACTACCCAAGAAATCAGTCACATCCAAAAACAGGTCACATCCTTACTAACTAGCATTATTTCTAGATTCTAGGAAACCAGCCGATGTTTTTTTCCTACTGGTCTTCAGCTTTCCTGTTCTATTATGGTCTATTGAGAACTTATAAGGAAGAAAAACAAACTATGGACTTACCACCTATATAAAAACATCAGAACTAAGGGAATGACAATTGCCATTTATACCTAGAGACAGAATAACTAACTGTCCAATGTGAAAGTCATTGAAGTCATCAGTCAACTCATGGATTCTTTTGGATGATTGAAACACTAGGCAATGCAAGGCATTTAGAAGTCATATCACATTAGAATACTTTAATATAGTTATTAAATATACAACTGCATGCACATTAACTACAAAACTAATGTCTACCGTAGGGAAAACAAGACATTGACATTCTACGTTTTTAGATGAAGAGAATGTCTATATTCTGCAAGGTTTGGGTAACAAAAGCCACATCAAAAATTTGAAAGACAAAAAATAAAAGCTAACCCACAAGGGTTTACAATGCAAGCTTGGCAATATACATTTACAGTACATGTCTCCATTCAACAAGTTTTTCTTAAACTCCCAAATCCAATTCTGATGGCCAATTATTGGGAAAAGGATTATAAATTTGTTCTTTTTATTTTAATCCAGCCAATTTTGTCAAAATGAATGGGGGTAAGGGGAGATGAATTTTATCTCTCTATATAATGCAAGATATCCAATTGTAAAGGTAAAAAATTATGAACTCTTTATGTATATATATCATATATATAAAATAGTTAGGATTTATGAAGAATTTTAAAGTGCTTTACAAATATTATCTGTTATCTCACAATAATCCTGGAAGGTAGGTGCCATTGTTATCTTCATTTTGCATGAGGAAACTGAGGCAAACAGCGGTTGAGTGACTTGTCCAGGTTCATTCAGCAAACTTAGTGTCTGAGACCAAATCTGAACTCTGGTTTTTTCCTGACTCCAGGTATAGGTATATACACATAAATGCTAATTTAAACACATATGGGTATGTGTAGATATAGGTTGTTTTTGTTGAGTGGGGTCTTCTTGGCAAAGAGACTGGAGTGGTTTGCCATTTCCTTCTCCAGCTTATTTTACAGATGAGGAAACTGAGGCAATCAAGGTTAAAAGTGACTGGCCCAGGGTCACATTGCTAGGAAGTATCTGAGGCCAGATTTGAACTCAAAAAGATGAGTCTTCCTGACTTCAAGACTCCTCTATACCATCGTGTTACCCTAGGTATAGGTACATACACATAAATGCATATATGAATATCCTACACCTGTACATACACACAAATATCAATGTGCGTATGAGCATTTTTAGTATGATTTTAAAAATCAAGCTTTAAGTGACTTGACAAAGGTCATTTTCCTTCAAGGTGGTGGAGCAGATATAGGTTCAGATCCCCTGAGGCATATGGTACAGTGCTATACTGTAAGTGGATAGAATGTTTATCTAATTTTTAAAACTTCTCCCTATTATATATTATTATATAATTATATAGAACAAAACTTCTTCCTATTATAGCATTATATAAAGTAAAGAGAATGGCAACTGCTTTGGGCTTGAGCAAGAGTTATCCACAATTCTCTTTTGACTAAAAAACACAGTAGTTTCCCAAAAAGGACAATAGAGACACTAAACAGGTAGTAAAAAAGTACAAAATTTCTTTGGAACACCAGATCCTATAGAAAATTGAAAGTTGGGAAATAAAAATGCATGTTTGGAATCTTTATGCCTAGTTCTGTAGGCTTTGGTCATTTCAGAATTATTTCATAAAGACCATTTTTAAAGATTCAAATGGAAAATAGTTATCTCCTATCTACTTCTTTTGAAGGCCTGTTCCCAACCACCCTGTCAAGGATACAGGGTCGCCTCAACATTCCACGCCAATTTAACAAATAGTACCTTTTAAAAAGGTCAATCTCAACATAAAGATAATGCTCCAGAAATATACATTAAATGACTTGGTTCTAAGTAAAAAAGAACATTATAAAAGTCCTTATTTGATAATAGAAAGAGAATAATCTTTAATCAGCATGTTATGAATATATCAATTACATTAATAAAAAGGATGACTGTTACACAAAATGGGGAAGGGATGAGCTCTAACAAGTAAAAGAATGCATAGGGAGAGTTAGGACACAAGATTGTAGGGAAAAGATGAAATGGCCAAGAATATTTTATAGCCGTTGTCATGAAAATGAAAATGACAGATAAAGGAGATATAGCCACATTTGTTGGAATTTTAATTTTCAAATATCCCTAACATGATCTAACATGAATGGATCAAAGGTACTTACAGGATTTTTTTTTAAATCCAGAGAAGACAAGATTCAAATAAGGCTAGATTTTGGTTACAAATGGTAATAAACTGATTTGTAGTTACGGCTGACATAACAAAAATAGGTTGAGAGGATAAAGAGACAGTTCAGATTCCTAATCTCGGAAAGAAATTTGCTTCTAAAATTCAAAGAACCATAAGGAGAGATGAAGAAAATTCTCACTAATATCACTGAGGCTACTTATCTGAGGGTTTTTTTTTTTTATTCACTCCTCTTTTTCCCCTCCACTCATGCTTATCCAATCTATTCTCTCCTCCTTCACTGGTCTCACAGGAAGAGATGTTTATTATCTTTGCCAAGACAAATCCCTTTACATGCATAAGTGATTAAGACATATCTACCATTATGTCTTCTCCAGGAAAATTTCCCCCACTATCATCTTTTTATGTCATTCATCTTTAATCTTTCCCTGTCTGTTGGTTGTTTCCAAGCCATCAATAACTCCATTTTCAGAAAATTCTCACTTGATTACTGCCAGTTACATATTCTATATCATTCCTCCCTTTGTGGCTAAACTCCTTGGGATGGCTGTCATCTAGAATATGTGCTTCCATTTTCTTTTTTTCTTTTCTTTTTAAAAGAAACGGTACTATCTTAGAATCAACACTGAGATCAGTTCTAGGGCAGAAGAGCAGTTAAAGCCTAGGCAGCTTGAGTTAAGTGACACAGCTAGGAAGCATCTTAGACCAGATCTGAACCCAAGACTTCTGATCTCCAGGTCTGGCTCTCTATCCCGAGTCACCTAGTAGCTCCATCTCTGCTCTCTTTACTCTCTATAGTATTGTTTCTAAACTCTGTTATCTCCCCAAATAATAATCTTTTCTTAATTGCCAAGTTTAATGGTCTCATCACAGTTTTCATCATTCTTGGCCTCTCTTATGTTTCAGATATCATCAATCATTCTCATCTCCTTGATACTTTTCTCTGTTTTAATGACACTACTTCTCTTGGTCCTCGTCTTATCTGTTGGACTATTCCTTCACTGGCTCTTCATCTAGGTCACATCCATTAACTATAATATAAGCCTCATTTAAGGGTTTGTCCTGGATCCTTCTCTCTTCTTTCTTTACTGTTTGCTTAATGATCTTATTTTTATGTTGATAACTCCAAGATCTACTTATCTAACCCCAAATTCTCTCTTATTCTCAAGACTCCCATATCTCCATGAAAGATATTTTTTTTTCTTTTTTTTTTTTAAACCCTTAACTTCTGTGTATTGGCTCCTAGGTGGAAGAGTGGTAAGGGTGGGCAATGGGGGTCAAGTGACTTGCCCAGGGTCACACAGCTGGGAAGTGTCTGAGGCCGGATTTGAACCTAGGACCTCCTGTCTCTAGGCCTGACTCTCAATCCACTGAGCTACCCAGCTGTCCCCTATTCCCTGACTTTAAAGAAAAAGTCCTTCCTTGATGATCATGGAGAACTAGCCTTACTTCATGCTGAAGGTTATTACCCGACTTTGGAAAAGGCCAGCTATCAGCAATAGGTACAAAAGATGGTATTATAAATTGGTCTAGGTCTCTAGAAGAGCTCAAAAAAAGATTTCAAAAGTCAATTAAGAGAGGCAGAGGAAAATGGGAAGAAAAATGATAACAATTCAAGATGAAAATAACAGCAGAACTGGACAAATGAAAAAGGAGGTCCAAAAGGCTCACGGAATAAAATCATTCTTTAAAAATTAGAATTGGGTGACTAGAAGATAATGATTTTACCAGGCATCAAGAAACAATAAAACAAAATTAAAAGAATTTAAAAAAGAAAGAAAGCATGAAATATCTCATTAAAAAAAAACTGACCTGTAAAATAGATCCAGGAAAAACAATTTAAGAATTATTGGACTATCTGAAAGACATGAAAAGGAAGAAAGAAAAGGAAAGAAAGAAAAGGAAAGAAAGAAAAGGAAAGAAAGAAAAGGAAAGAAAGAAAGAAAGAAAGAAAG
>NC_058130.1:425473224-425592514 GCF_016433145.1 Gracilinanus agilis
AAGGAAGGAAGGAAGGAAGGAAGGAAGGAAGGAAGGAAGGAAGGAAGGAAGGAAGGAAGGAAGGAAGGAAAAAAAGAAAAGAGGGATCTTGGACTTGAATGTGTTCAGCCACTTTAATTTTTAAATTCCAATTTTGTCTTTGGTAAATATAATTAGAAGATTTTGTTTAGAATATGCTTTTTAAAATGTCCTGGGGAATCTAAATGACTCAGCAGATATAGCACCATACCTGGAGACAGGAAGACCTGGGTTCAAATTTTACCTTAGACACTTTCTAACTCTGTAACCCGGGGCATGTTATTTAATGCCAACTGCCTACCTCTAACAGTTTTTCCTTGGAACCAATTTGAAGACAGAAGGTATGGGTTTTTAAAAAATGTATTTGCACAGGGTAGATTATAGCCACAAAGCAAAGGGGGAATCACAACTCACACTGCACACAATTATTTATCTCCCATTGAATTGAAGGAATATCTACAGGATAAATATCATAAATCTGTAAGCTATATTTGTTTTTTTTATGGCCAGGAGGAGACAAAAATACAGCTGGTGAAAATAATTTTCTTTCAGTACCATTCACTTGGGTATCAAGGTGAAAACATACTCAAATTTATTAGCAATACTGACTTTAAGTTATGTACTCAAGTCCACAAACCTGCTCCCTCCTTTAGCTCGACAGTTAAGGATTTCTAGTTGCCTGCAGCAACAACCTGGCAGCCCCCAAAAAATCTATATTCCTTCACACATCAATCAAAAACAAAACAAAATGGTAAAGTTCAGAACACTGTGGGAGGTATTTTAAATTAATGGACTTTGAAATAAATATATGAAATTATTCCTCTTTTAAAAAATTTATGACTACTCAAATTAATTTGGATTTATTATTTTGAAGTAAAAATGGTTTCTAATGAAAATTGCTTCTTTGAAATGTCACCAATAAAAAACCACAACAGAAAGAACACGCATTAACATCTCTAATATTTTGTGATCGTTAGATGATGGCCCATGGAAACACAGCCAAGACATTTCCCCTCCAGAGATATAAGATTTTAGAAAGAAAGATTTTCAGATGCATGAAGGGTTTTTATTTGTTTTAAATATTAGTCATGGCACATTTCAGGATGGCTACACCATATGATGGCTTCGTTTGATGAATTAATTCCCTTCTCTCCAGTTTTTTTAATATATTCAACAAAGGCTTCAGTTATTATTTAATAAATTAGAAGTTACCATGCCTGATAACTAGGTATGCTACTTCTAAGCAGTTGGGAAGTATCACTTTTCATTGGTCTATTCGATCTTAACTTTATAGTGTACTGCTACAGCTTAAAGGAGAAAGGAATCCAGAAAATGCTAGAAAATGAAGCTGAAAATTTTTTCAGGAAATGTACTTTCTTCAAATGTAACATAAATTTTAAAAATTAGGGAGCAAGAAGAAGTTATAGAAAGAGGGCTTATTAGTTAAGAAATGGCTGAACAAACAAGTACTCTGTAAATATAGTAGATATAATTGTGCTTTGGGAAACAAAAGAGAAAAAAGGTATGAGAAGATTTTTATGAAATGAAACAAAGTAAGCAAGCTAGGTGGGGCACAGTGGATAGAAAGTTCACCAGGTATGGAGTTAGGAGAACTTGGGCTCAAATCTGGCCTCAAAACATTCACTGGCTGTGTGGACCTGGGCAAGTCACTTAACCCTGTTTGCCTAGCCCTTGTGCCCTTCTGTCTTAGCACTGTTAATAAGACAGAAAATAAGGCTTTAAAAAATTTTTTTTTGTAACTCAACATAGTTTGCTGGGGTAGGGGGGAGATAGATCTGGAAAAGAGTGATATCAATATTGAAAACAACAAGGAGGGGTAAAGGCATAAATAAAAGAGGGGTCTTTTGTTTTCATGGAGGAGAACCTTCTCCAGGGGAGGAATGGTGGTGAACCCTCTGACCATTCCACCAAACAAGGGAGAAAGAGGAGTGAAAACACAAAGCATTTCTTCCACCAGTTGAAGATTACTCAAGAGACACAGCCACATGGTTTCCTTGGCCAGATTCACTTTTCATAAGCTGAAAAATCTGTGTTTTTATTGTGCCATTTTATAAATCACCTGATTTAGACCCTTCAAAAGGGTTGGCTTCTTACTCTCACTAACACATAGGACTAACTAGATCATAAAATAACTTCAAATCACTGAGTGCCTCTTCCCCTGCCCCAGGCATTCTTCGAACACCTGACATTGGGATCTACAGCACTGATTAAATGGGGATTTGGAAAAACATCCTCATGCAGGAAAACCACCTGGGGGAAAACCAAACCTCTGACAAAAGTTTTGCAACTTTCCATAGGTTGTAGTGATCCCTATCCAGGTGATAAATGTATATATGCTTATTAAGAATGAACAGCTGAAGGGGGTGGGAGAAAAAACAAAACATCAAAAGCCCAAACTTGCAGGAGACATTATAGCATTCACATTCACATGCTTTAACACAGGGTTCAATGTATACTGTAACTCATGGAAGGGGCTTTTGAGGAAGGAGACATGCAATGTAAAATACTAGAAAACCAGGAAACGACCTAAAATAAATCAAATAGGACTTACAGATTTCCCCATTCTCTACATGGAAAGGAAACAAATATATAAAACATTGTTACTTCAGAAACAAACAGTACATTTTAAAAACAACTCCCAGGGGCTCAAGCCTGTGGGGACCCAGGGCAAGCAAGTGAAGGACTTTTCTTTAGTGAAAATGGATTACCTTCCTAAGGGGAATAAGTCTTACTGCTAGCTAGGGCAAAGTTCTGGGCCCCTTGCCATCATTTTTTTGGAAAAAAGAGTGCTTACATTTCCGAGGCTCCCCCTGAATATTTTTCCTATTGTTAATACAATGTCCTCAAAGAGAATCTTGCATTTAGATATCTAAAAATGCTGGGGTGGGCAAGACACAAGCTCTGAGGTGGCCCATGGATAGACTCAAAAGCAATTCAGTTGTAAAGGGGGAACCTCATCCCCTTTCTTGTGAATCTAAAATCTTCAGTACTGAACTTTTAATTATTTCAGATTTTGGTCCACTATAAAGGGAATGTGAAGATGAAATGGCAAGTTAGTGGTAATTCCACATATCCAAAAGTTTCTATTTGTTTATACATGAGACTGTCTACATACAAAATGAAGGATAATGGTTTGGAAGGTAATGAACTGAGAAGTAATAATGAGAAATTATTAATACTATTTTTATGGGATAATGAGCACTCTGATTTGTTCTGGTTGTATTAAAAAAAAAAAGATTCCCTTCATGTCTTTCTAATCTTCTAGCAAAATTGGGAAAGAAAAAAAAGCAGCTACTTGATTATTTGCTTCCCCTCATTTATGAGGAATAGCTTATTTAGCCCAGTGCCTGGCACAGAGTAGGCACTTAATAACTGAACTGAATAAGGAACATATTTGTTTAATCCAGTTCCTCAGACTAAAATTAACTTTCTCCATGCTAACTAGAATTCTCAGTACTACCTGACTCCCAATAGTCAAATGGCATCCCATCTTTCTCATTCTCTGCTAAATAAAGTAGGGACTTTACCCCAAAGGTCAAAATATCCACTCACGGTTTCAAAGTAAAAAGGTCTCGGAATCCAGCTGCATTTGTATCTTTGTTTTTATGTTTTTCACTGATGAGTTTTTCCTTAGTCCAGGTCATTTGAACCTTCTCTGGTGCAGCTACTGCTTTCGTCTTGGCAACTGCTGCAGAATGGGATGCAGTGTTCCTGTCATGTATTAATTGAGCCTGAAATGTTAAATAGAAGGGAAATGGAGTTTGTTTAAAGTCCAGCACTCATGAAATAGTGACCCGAAATTAAAGAAGCATCAAGAGTTTTATAAAATAATAATGTTCCTGCCACCTTTATCTTCATTACACCTCTCTACCTTTCTTCCTTTCTTCCAAACAGATGGCATGGGTCCCAATTTCATTTTCTATTTATTATGGCCCTCCTGTTTGGCTGATCTTCATCAGTCCTTAGAGGATACTACCTAAGCTCTAGAATACTGTTCTCATACCAATCAAAGTTTACTGGATCCATAATAACTTGATTAACACCATAGACTCAATCATTTTGGCATGGCTAACAACCTAAGAGTAAAACCTTAAGAATATTTGACTTTTCAGAGAACACATGGACACACAAATGCCTTTATCCAAAAGCATGCCTTTCTAATGGGGCACTGTAGAGATAAGGATTGGGGGGTGAGGGGAGAGCAGATAGGGGCTCTTCTTAGAACCTTGTTATGCCATATTATTTACTGACAAAAGACAGCCTTGTTATAGATACAAGGAAGAACAAGTTAGGGTGGCATGGGCTTAGAGGGAGAATGCAGGGCTCTATAAAATGCATGCAGATACTATTGTGTGGACATGCCTTGAATAGCATTGAAAATTAAGGTTTTTAAAAGCAACATCTATCTAACAAAGCAAATTAAAATAAAGTGGTCCTTTAATTCCCATACTGACCCCCCTGTTTCCAACCTCACCCATGGGCAAATAAGAACCATATATGTATCTGTACCTCAGTTTCCCTATCTGCAAAACAGACAGGAAACAAAATATTTGCAAGACACCCCGGAGGAATATCATAGGGATTAATTAATGCTTACAAAAGGCTTTGAAGGTGAAAAGCTAAATATTGTGATTATGTTTAATTACTGAGTGGGTTCTTAAATGCATTAATTTTGATGATGGGCTTGAAAAAGATTTAGAAAGGTTTGGAATAGTATAATCTGAGAAGATGTGAGACTGGACTATCCACAGCTTGTAGTAAACTCTGTGCCAGCAGCCAAAGTCTAAAGCTGGCAATGAGTGAGTGAGAGTGGGAACTCTGTGGTGTCTGGAGATGGGGCTAGGGTAGCATTCATTTCAAAATCTGCTTTATTAGCCAAAGAATTTGGATGTACTCCTTCCTCATTCCTTTTTCCATCAAACATCAAACAACAGCAACAATAAAAAGAAATGCCAAATTTAAAATCACTTATTTTTTCCAGATTCTTACAGACAAAAGAAAAAAAGATTTGTTTCTTTGCACTCAGTTTTTGTCTTGAGGCCTTAAATTTACAAAAAAATTGGTAGGATCAGTAATTTTTAGTAACAGTTCTTTCCTGTTAAGGTAATTATTCACGTTTTCAGTGGTTGCTTTCATTTTTAAACAACTAAAAATGCAGGAATGAAGGCAAATTAGACTACTATTCAAATATTAGTTCACTGAATACTTCTATTAGTCTGATTTTATGGAGGACTCCTACAAGAAATAGGATGAAATTAGGCTGGTCCAGTTAGAAGCAATCTGATTAAACTAATCCAGCAAAGAAGTGAATGCTAAATTACCCAAATATTTTCTTCCTAAAATCTCTAAAGGAAAACTGGTAGGACAGGAGAGGACAGAAATTAGACCCATGATTTCATTCCTAAAGAGTACTTACACCCTGATAAGAAAATTCACTCTTAACAACACAGGTGGGTACCGTCTCTATAATACAGAAACTTTAGGATCATAAGAGAATTGTCTTGAACTTGGAAGGTTTAACATAACCATGAAAGTCAGGACAACAAGCCAGATCTTTCCAGCTCTGAAGGGCACATCTTTAGTCTTACTGTCCATCCTTTTGAAAATTCCTGGATTTGTAACTTAGATAGCAAAAGCAAAAGCAGGTGGGAAGCAGGGGAGGGAATAGAAGAGAAGAAGAGAAGCATTAAAATAAAGGACAATTTGTAGCTCCTGGACAACAGTCTTCCCCAGTTTGCTGAGGATCCAACTTCTATCAAAATGATTGTCAAGCCTGATTTGTACCCCCTTTTAAGGAAAGGATGGCAATCCCACCAGAAAAGACAAACAGGCTGACCTGATTTAAGTCAAGCATATATAGGCTGGCACATTTTTACAATACCCAATGTTATAAAATTTATTTTCCTATTTTAGGATGTGAAGACTAGGTCTTCATACCCTGTTGTCTTGTAATATAGCTGTTGGTTCACAATTATTTTAAAATGAAGTTTATGAAGTATAAGAAGCTAGAATTCTCCTGGAGATAGTCACAACTCTGCAATTCAATGAATTATATTCAGTCTACTATGTCTGGTAAGTAGGTTGTATGGGCCTACTTTAACACATTTTATAGCTCAGTTCTACAAAGGATATCTCTCCCAAAAGTCCTATTGTACTTAAGATTTCTGGGACACCTTGTAATAATATATCATTAACTTCAAACTAAACACCAAGTTTGTTTCATTTTACTGATGTAATGTCAAGTGCTGAATTGACTGTTCTTTTTCCCAAAGTCTCACAGTATTGTGGGGGAATCCCACAATTCTTCTTTACTATGAATGCTGATATATTTCTTCTAATGTGGTCAGAAGTCTGTGGTTGTTTTAGAGCACATATGCTAAATCAGTAGAAAAGGAAAAATTACTATGATATTTCTGAAAACGTATTACATTGAAATGCACTGGAAAACAGATTCCAAGCAATTCAAATCCAATTCAAATCACAACCCCTTAAAAAGGCAACAGTAGAAATAATGATTTTTTTCCCCATTCTGCAGCAACTTGACACACAAAATCTCACAGTAAATGTTAAAATAAGTAAAATGGTACATAAGGGGGAGAAAACTTTTGGCAGTTATAATTAAAGCTTATGATTTCAAATGACCACCCCAAATGAAATCAAGCAATTATATCTGCACCAGGTGGGAAGAGAACAAAATAGTCACAATGCTACAGATGGGCATATTCCTGTTTCTACAGGAGAAACACTTAAAGTGCCAAGTTTTGTCATACAATTTTAACTGGCTCATTTCATTCTTTCATCATGATAAACAAAGTATCAACAGAAGCTGAAAAAGATTTTAAAAATATAAAACTATCGGAGTGAACTTGAGGGTGGGGCAGGAAAGTCAACTAGGTATCTTTAGATTGAGGTGTATGTTACTGCACTAAAAAGCTATTAAGTAGAATAGACTCTGTTTTCTGCAATGACCTAAAAAATGACTAAGACATCAGCTGAAATCCAGATCAGATTTTTGATAAACCAAAGATTCAGAGAATTTCCCATGTCAAAATGATGTCACGCTGTTCACAATCACAAAAGTAATCTCTCTGGCACCAGTCTTCTGGTTTGCCATGTAACAGATTTATGGTACATCAATGACCTCAGGAGACTCAAACTTTCAGGGGATCCAAGAGCAAAAGAAAGATGTGGGGTGGGTGTAAGTAGGCAATAACCTGCTTCCCATGAAGTCTTGTGGGCAACTAGTGTGAAAACACCCATTATCAGGGAAATATGTGACTGGAAAAGTTGGGTTAGATCACAAAATAGATGTAAAGACACAACCCTGGGTTTGCTACATGGGAATAGCAAACTGCCACAGCACTGGAGGGAAGTTCCCATAGGGTAGAGCTTTATTGTTGGATCTAGGCAAAAGACGCAGTCTACTTCATATTACCCAATAGGATGAGAAAGTTTGGATCTGTTTATTTCTACATTGGTGGCAATATCCACAAGAATAAGATGATGGAGTCAAAGAATGGAAATAAATCAAATCATCTAATTCCTAGTTTTTCAAGACCATTGACTGCCACTTCTCTGGTAAAAGACTTTATTTCCAACTTAATAGTGAAAGCTGAAAATTCAGCATGTCTAAACTGAAATTCATTGTTCAATAGGTAGGAAAGAAGTTTGAAATTTCTTCATTTTGAACCAATATAGCCAACTAGCAGCCCTGCCCTCTTCCCACCCAAAGTATAATATGGCTGAAAGTACAACTGAAGATCACCTCAAAGATGATACTTTCCATTAACTGATGAGATAATTCTTTCTAGTCCCAAGAATAGGGGGGAGAAAAAAAAGAAGTTCAGTAAGCAGGTGGACCTGTTTTGCTTAGCACAAACTCCCAAATTAGATATCATCATAATCAAATAAAAACACAAAGTGCATTCCAAAGCTGAAATAATTTTTATATTATTGACAGCTGAGTTCCTTTCCATCACAAGGGAATCTTGATTCATCAGTGTCAAAGCACTGTATAATAAAGGAGCTCTGAAAAAATACCCTGATATTTTTGTTATGGCTCCAGAGCTTTAGTCTGAGAAGCATAAAGCAAACTTGTACAAAATGATCCTTATTAATGAATTCCTAAAGGGGATAGCAAGAAAACAAGGAAGAGTGTTGAAAGATGGAGAGCGTTCATTGTTAGGGGGATTTCTAAAATCTGTATTCTAATCTTGTTTTTATCACTAACTTGCTGGGTGACTTGAGGAAACTCATTCAACCTCTTTGACTCAGTTTCCTTAACTGAGAAAATAAATCTGCAGTATTTCACAAGGTTGAGTGAGGATCAAATAAGCAAACACATGAGGACACTTTGAAAAGTAGATAATAGTACAAAAGCAAGGCAGCATTATCTATGTCCACATAATAATAGGATCAAGGGGATTCTAAACACAAATGGTTCTATTTGTAATGACAATCTAATAACTTTAAAACAAAAAGTGGAAGGGGCACTGAAAGATTTTGAACTGAGAGATAGATTTGGGTTCATCTTCTGGACCATTATCCATCTGGGTTATATTAGATGTCATTCAACTTCTCTGTTCTTCAATTTCCACATTTCTAAAAAGTAGAGAGTTGTGGGAGACCTTTAAGGGTTTCTTTGCAAAGATAGATTCATGAACCTATGAAGATTTTAATTGTAAAGGCATCAAGGGACGACCCAGACATAAGTGTCAAGAGGTAGTAAGAAAAAACATTTGTCTATAAACTATCAGTTTATTCAATTAGAAGAATTCACTAACAGTAGGTGTTTGAAATTAAACCACTTGTGGTTTAATAAGAAAATGGTAAGACCACCCTGAAAGCTAAATAAAGACAATGAACTTTAAGAAAAAAATTCAGATTCTGAGATTGTTGAATGCACTGAACAGAATGGATACTTTGAGCCTGGTTTTGAAAAGCACAATAGCATTTAGTCACTGCAATCCAGGATGCATAGCTGTGGCACTTTAAGTGTTGAAATTGGGATGAAATGTGTAACCAGTACAACTTTAGACTACCTCTTCCTCTTGGCTGTCATTAGGCAGCAGGGCCTGTACATCCTGACCAATGGACTGTGGACTAGAGCGGCTCTTCCTTCTGATAGAGCATCGAGACTCATTAGAGATGCTCTGAATCTGGGACATCAAGGTCACCAGGTACAAGCAGACAAAAGAAAAAGATTGTTATTTTCTTAAGAAAATCTGTTCATATTTAAAACTATTATATTAGCATAATAATAATTACTACTACGATGACTACTACAACAATAATAGCTATTGCTACTACTAATGCTGCTAAATGCTGTTGCTACAGTTATTGATTTATGGTTTGATGTCTCCTGAAAATAGATGATAAAATACAGTAGTTTTCTTCTCTCAGGACAAAAAGCACATTGGAGTAACTGGCTATATCCACATAAAGTAAAATTTGATCATCAACCGTTAAAAAATTATTTCATTTTATCTTATTCTTTTTTCTACCTTATAAATAACTACTAATAACATTGAATCACAGTGAATTGAATGTTAAACCAGATATGCAAACTTGTCTACTGAGCCTTAGACACAATCAACCACATATTTACTGAATATCTATTGTATTAGGTGCTGAAGGAAAAGATATGGTCTTTGCTCTCCAAGAGCTAACAGTTCTAACCATGATTTTTATTAATCTGCAGTTTTTTGGAATGTAAATGAGCTGTTATCAAATGCTGCCCAATTTTCCACCCACCTCCAGGCAAAGAATTAAGCAGAAGTTTCCTTAACATTGTTTCTAGAGAGGACAGGCAGGGATCTGTCACCCAAGGCTTTCAAGTAGATGGATTTTCTTTTCTTTTCTCATTTTAAGAAGTCACTTAATTTCTATCTACTAAGTATTGGTTCCAAGGCAGAACAGAGCTAAGGTCTAAGCAACTAGAGTTAAGGACTTGCCCAGGATCTTATAGCTAGAAAGTGTCTTGAGAGTCCTTCCAACTCCACACCTGATTCTCAGACCATTGAGTCACCCAGCTACCCATCCATGGGTTTCAAGAAAATATCTCCTTTAAAGAAACAGATACATTAGCTGTCGCAAACAGGTAAAAAGGTAGGAATCAAATATAAATCATATATAATAGGAGAAGGGACAAAAACACTCCCTTCTTTCTCATTCCTGAACTTGGGTTCAGAGGATCAGATTCATCTTCTATCTCTCAGGATGTTCCTCCAGATTATAGTGTTTTCATAAAGAAGTAGGTCCCTAAGAATGGGAAAAATCAAATCTAGTTTTAAGAACTGGGTATAGTAGCTGTAAAATTATTTGCCCCTTCATTCTACAAGTATGGAATAATCAGCTATACAGTACAAGGCACTGTGCTAGGGACCACAGAGCAATGGAGGTATATGAACATTGGTCTTATGGAAAAAATACCAAAATACATGGTCCAGAAGGGTCTTACCTAGTAAGTGTTAGGTTACAGTGGTCGGCTTCAACAAATGCAATTGGAACTTTTTGTAGAAGTTTTTGCCAAATTATTTCCCTTTCCAAATTATATTAATGGGCAAAGTGTAGCTTCATAGGATAGCTGAGCCAGGATATTACACTAGCTTCTCTGGGTTATAGCTTCTTGTCCACAGAAGCTATCATAAACATGTTGAGAAGGCACAAAAGGAAGGCTATGGTCACACCTGGTGGCTGCCTTCCTCTCACTGTATCTGTATACAAAGGTAATTGTTACACATCTCTCTTTCTTTCTGGGGGCACCATAGAAAATTCCCAACCTTCACCTTGAATGCTCTGAATGGGAAAACACAGCGGAAAAAGTTCTTCAAGTTACCTGTTTTCTAAAGTTTGGGGTTAGGGGAATGAATTAAGATTAGGAGGAAAGAGAAAGAAAGGCATTGATGTACCTCTACATCTTCTTACCAAATACTATTTATCTCTTTGGGGAATCAAATGGTTATAGACTGCAGTGGAAGGGCCGTACTGTAGTCCAACACCTGGAAAAGGAACTTTTGGAAGAGTAAGAACAAATGTTGGTCTAATTTGTTAAGGTCTGCAGTGTTCAACATACTTTATCCAATTTGATCCTTACAACATATCCTGTGAGGCAAGTGTGACAGCCTCATTTCACAGATAAGGAGACTGAGGCAGAGAGTCTAAATCACTTGCCTATAATCATACAGTTACTAAATATCAAGACTGAAGGTAGGGGAAGAGGGGAGAAAGTGAGATATGAACAAAATATTACTAATTCCAAGGTCAATAGCTTATCCATTATCACCCAGCTTCCTTGAGGGCGGGAGATCATCTGATTTCTATCTTTGTATCTGACAGTAGCCAATATAGTGTCTGGTACATAATTATCACTTAATATCTCTTTGGTGAATTTATCTATAGTAAAGGCAAAACATTGGACCTTCTACTAAGCCCCACCTCCCATAGTTTCTATTCTGTGTCTGGGCACAATATTCTATTTTCTAAAGAAGTCTGGAAGAAAACACTGAAAAATTGGTAGGAGGCTTTATAGCAGACGTGAGGGAATGGCACAAGTCAGGAATCTGCAAAGTTCTCGTCCTAGCAAAAAGAAAATAAGGATAAACTTTATCCACATAGACTTCTTTCTTTTTCTTTTTTTTTTTTTAATATTTTATTTTTTAGAAATTCTTTCTTTTTTTGAAAGGAGTTGAAGAAAACATATCTTCTCCTTTCTCTGGACAGGGTGACACCAAAGCTTCTTTTTGGGACCAGCAAAAGAAATATAACATGAGGGTCAGCTGAGACGTCAGTGTTCTGGTGGAAAACATTTGAAAGCCACGAGTGACACCAAAATTGGTTTATTCTTTTGTTCTGAGATTGAGTTTCTCTATTCTCTCCCAGCCTGGCACTTCCAAAGTGCCATAGCTACATAGAGGCCTGATCCCACCATTGATTGGCACAATAGCTTTGACCTCTTCCATCTCTGCCATGGGTTGGTTTGCCCTTGCACTCAAGGGCACACCATCACATTGTGAATACACAATCGGCTTCAGTTTTACTGACACTCAGAATTCCCCAAACTCAAGAGGATCCACCAGCCCCGTTAATAGGAATTGCAATATGTGTTGTCATTTTAATTGAAAAATACTCAAAAATAGTAAATATAGGAAAGTGATATGCAATCAGTAACAAAATCAATTTTATCATCCTGTTTATTCAAGATGAATCCTAACCCTATCCCCCAACAATGCTAACTCCAAAAAACCACTTTCATAGAAGAGTCTGGGAATCCTGAGGTGGTACCCCCAAATCAGGAAAGCCCCTGAGTTAATTGCTGGCTCAAATTATCATGTGGTTGGTTGGTTAAGTGCCAAAGTCAAAGTAGACAAGCAGACAACAAGTTTTTGATAGGTCCAAGAAGACTCAGTCTTGCCTTTCCAAGTATAACAATTATTAACCACTTACCTATATCATGTCCCTTTCATCTGGTTATGCCTGCTCTGTATACCTAAATACCCATTCCTTGCAACCATATTTGAAAGAAAAGGTTATTCATTATTGTACATACTCTATCAATAGGAATCAATCTTTAATCTTAATATCAAACATCTGTAATGGGAAATGTTTTTTTTTTACTTTCCTTATTGACAAAGATGAGGGTGACACCTATGAGAATTTCCAGAGACAAACTTCATGGCAATCAATAAAAAAAAAAAGCATAAAGTCAGCATGTTTATTACTGAAGTCATTAGAAGCTAAAGTTATTTAGGGATTCTCTACCTGCACCCAAAACCTTTACCTTCCATCTTAGAATCCTACCTATTGGTCCCAAGGCAGAAGAGCTAGAAAATGGGAGGTTAAGTGATTTGTCCAGGGTCACACAGTTAGGAGGTCCCTAAAACCAGAATTGAACCAAGGACCTCCTGTTTCTAGTCCTAGTTCTCAATCCACTGAGCCACCTAGCTGTCTTCTCTATGACTTTTCAGGAAGGCACAATGCCAAGTACATAACAGATATTTAATAAATTGCTTGATGACCATCCCAAAGTTCAAATCTTTGGATGGAACTATCACCAGTGTTTATGAATTTTAAACAAGTCATTCTCAGTGTTTCTTTAGCAAATAAACAAGAATCTCAGAGACTGTGGATGTTGGTACAAAGAGGTCAGGATCTTCTTTTCCATTAGAGAATGAAGAAATCATGGGGTAAAGAAACAGAGGAAAATTATGAAGGTAACTTTATAGTAGAAAGAACCCTATCAGATACACAACCTTGGCTAAGGTATATCTGTGGAATCTGGCCCCAGAGGACAGAACTAGGAATGATGAGTGAATCTAAGTTGTAAAGAAGGAAGTTTACATTTGGGATCAGAAAAAATTTAGTAGGGATGGGGATTGGATCTGTGATTTCAGTGGTAAAAAAAGAAATAATATGAACTCCCCAGTGAAGAAATTCCTTTTCCAAAGGGAGGTAGGCACAATTCTAGGTTTTCAAAAATGAAAGGAAATGCTTCAGGAGGTAATAAGTTCTCTCTCACTGGTGCTCTTTAAGTAAAGATTATAATAACCACTCTTTGGGGGATGGTGTAGAAGGAATTCATGGTCAGCTCTGAGTTGGACTAGATGGTCTTTGATGTCTCTTCCAAATCTAGGCTCTGCAATTCTGTAATCTGAGTCTGTTTCCTCATCTACACCTGGACGAAATGCTTTCTTAAGGCTTTTTTTTGGTGTGTTAAAACTCAATTACAATGACAGGTGATGATAAAGTTATGTTATTAACCATTTCCAAAAGGAAACTCAACTGTACCATTATAGAAATATCTAAAAAGAGATGATCCCATAAAGACATCTATAATTACAAATAGCAGTATATCAGCACAAGGGTAGCATGATGGTGACCAGATCATTTGGTAGTCAGATCACTGCATACTACCTTGTAACTGTTGTTCAACTCTGCTCCATTCTTTGTAACTCCATTAGGGGTTCTCTTGGCAAAGATATTAAAGTAGTTTTCCATTTCCATTTCCTTCTCCAGTTCATTTTACAGAGGAGGAACTCAGGCAAACAGGGTTAAGTGACTTGCCCAAGGTCATATAGTTAATAAGTGTCTGAGGCCAGATTTGAACTTGGGAATATGAATCTTCCTCCAAGCCCAGAACTCTATCCACTGAATCACCTAGCTGCCCCATCTTATAACATGCATAATTTTAAATAAGCTCCTTTCTAGGGCTTAGGAACTTCAGTAATACCTCCATTTATGCAATTACATTTTTGCCCAGGAGATAAAGAGGGTGGCAACTGAGAAGGGCCAGTGGAAGCACCTTCAGCCAGAATTTTCTGACCTATATGCTACAAAATTTGTTCAACATGTCAATTTATTGCAGCTGAATGAGAGTGACTGCTTTGTTGAAATATAATATCTCAGTCTCTTCTACAAGGACGGAGTTAACCAATTCTAGTTCTTTCCTTTCCATTGCCTGATGTAATCCTCAGGGGAAGGCTTTGGCTCATTCAGTAATGTTTACATAGCAATGCAGTCTTTGAAAGGGGTCTTTCTGAAGCTTTGGTTATCCTTCACAAGTGATATTTCAGATAGTATATGGTCAATTGGATTTAAGTTTTTTTGAGTTTTCTCTCTCATTTTGTTTTTAAGTGAAAGCTAAAGACCTTGACACTCAATGGAGTAAGCTCCAGAAAATTTATGGATACATTGCTCAAGTTGGTAGTGCCTGAAAATTATTTTTATGAAAGATACTCATTCAGATCTAAAAAATTCATGTACTTAATATCTTTGGAATATTGGGCGTTAAAAGCAAACCAGCTGTTTCATAGAGGAAAAATATAATTGTTTATGAAAATGGATCTGAGGTTACAGAACTTGAAACATACACTACTCCCATAAACTTTTAAAAAACCCCTACCTTCTGCTTCAAAATAGATACTACATATCATTTCTAAGGTGATAAGGTGCTCTGTCCAATGAGCAATCTTCTACACTCTTAAGTTGCTAAGTATCAAAAAATTTAAGTTCTAAAACTAAAGGTGATAATTTGATTCAGTTAACAGATTAAGAATATTAGCTCAGCATGCTAAAAAATGTAATGTCATAGTAATTAAATGGGGGAAAAAAGGGGGTTAGATTTTTTAAGTTAGGCTTAGAACACATTCCAAAAATATTTTTCTAAGTCTTAAATCAGTGGTATTGGGCACTAACAAACATATTAATGCTTTTTACAAACTTACAACCAAATACGAAAGTCCTGGAAATGTTTACCTCTCTTTCTCTTTCATTCTTGGAAAGTTGCATCTGCTTCAGCATCTGGGACCTCTGCTCCATCATTAATGTTTTCTCATAGGTAAAAGCCGAAATGTCATTTTCTACCTACAAGATCAAAAAAAAAAAGCAAAATAAAATATAAATAGAGGGAAAAAGTTCTTATTTGTGATGATGATATTTTTCATGAAAACAAATGTTCAACTATTCCTACAAAATCTTACTCTGCCTCACTTTTGCTTTTTAGAGAAGGTGACTTATAAAGGGAGGGAAAAGGAATCCTGTGACTACCACATTCTTTTATTCCTTTCCATAGCTTCCCTCTTGGCAAAGGTGGTCCCTTGGAGATGGGTTCTATCTAAAGGATTAATAAGACCCTTAAAGAGATATCAGTACAGGTACATCTAAAGTTTCTTCCCCTCCTGAGGCCAACTAGACCAATATATGAAGCCTGGGGTGGGGGAAAGAGAGAGGGAAAGAGAGGCAGGGGAAAGATACTCAAAGAGAGATACAAGGAGATGGAGACAAAGAGACAAAAGACAGACAGAGAGGAAAAGAAAGACTTCCACTCCCAGTCTGGTTTTCTGGACTTCAAAAATGATATTTGCAGTCTCATCCTAAAACTTTCTTTAGTGTCTGAGGCTTCCTTTCCTTGAAACATCCTACCACTCCTAAGACGTAGTATGATTTGCTGGAATTAACTGTCAAAGTGTCCAGAAAGCAAATAGAATAGACTCCTTCCAAGAGCATGACCATAAAAAGGAATATCAATGTTTATAAGATGAAAGATTTCACTCTCTTCAGTTTAACTTTGTGTAAAATGCCTACCCAATCTCCAAATGTCATGAAGATCTATTAAAGTATGGTTTCAAGGTGGTGATTGAAATACAAATCGAACATAAAATCTATCTTCGTACCCTTGGGTTGTGGCTGATATTTATTCATTTGAAAACACTTAATTCTTTAGAGAACAGAACTGTGACGTTTTTACTATGCAGCCAACCCTGGAGAAAGCTTCAAGGAGAGAAGTCCCAAATGATTACTTTAAGTTAAAAGAATAAACATATGCATCAGTATGGCATGATCCCTTTTAGTAAGAAAATGCTGAACAAGTTGAATTTTTAAATTTCCCTTTCCAGGGGAGAAAAGCTAAGCTATACTTTTGAAATAACAGATTTGCATCATTTATGTAAAGCCACATTAGGGTGCTTAATTTCCATTGTGTGTGTGTGTGTGTGTGTGCGCGCACATGCCAGAGAGAACTATGGCCATACAGGTAATTTAGGTGAACACTATTCATGAAAAGATATAAACTTTATTCTGACATATAGACCCAACATTTTAAATAAGTACCAACCTCTAATACTTAAGACCTATGTGACCGTAGAAAAGTCACCACCCTTGTCTGAGCCTGGAGGCAGAAATCAAAGTGACAGAAGAAGTAAGACAGCTTTCTCTTGGGGCTACATCATAAACCCCAGCTGGAGTAGAATGGGAATTTCTGGCACCTTCTTAAGGAGTGATATTGCCCCGCTACCTTTCAAATCAGAGGCTTGATGTGGGGCAGTCCCATTTACCCTCACAAATATGCTAAAAAAGAGTTGTTTTTCAAGTGCTTCCAGAAAGTAAAGCTCTCCAATGGAAAGGCAAATTCTAACTTACCATTTCAACGACCTCCACCTCAGCACTAATACGAAGATGGTACAAGAACATCTGAAGATCTTTCTTCATTTGAATGCTGTTGTCATCCATCTGCGCAACTGTGAAGATACGCATTCTACACTTTCTCCACACCTATCAAGAGCAAGGCAAGAGAATTCAGGGTTTAGTTTATAAAAAGGATAGTAAAGGTGCACACAAGTATAAACAAACACACTAAAGCAGAATAAGTTCTTTGTTCTCCAGCTGAAAGCAGTAAAAGGGAGACTGCAGTTTCATGGGGGCCATTTTTGTAATTTCTTGCAAACGTCTTTTCTTAAGCCCCCTCTTAAATGCTCTCCTCCCACACTCAGTCATTCTCTTTACTCTGAACATATTTTGATGTACTTATCTATGGATGAGCTTCCTTTCAGTAGAATATAAGCTCTCTGAGGGCAGGATCTTTGTCATACTCTCCCTTGCATGTCCCCAATAGGGAATATGTGCCGAGCATATACCAAGCTAAAATGTTTGCTGCAGGGAACTGAATTGACTTGTCCAGTAAGTCTATTCCTAAGATATAGAGCTATAAGCCTGATACCAAAAGGTAAAATGAACTCAAGTAAGAAACCTTGTGTTGGCGTAGCAGAAATGGCAGCAGCATAAGCATGCCACCATCATGAACAATCCACCACACGTCTATGTTCCCCTCGCTAAAGCGCTCTTGGTTTTGTGGGAACATGTCAATATTTTTAGCCACCATCAAAGCTTGCTGTGCTGCAGTGGTGTCTCGGATCGTATCTGTGGGAATAAAGAGAAGAGTCATTCAGCAGACATCTACACCACTCAAGAATTTAAGACAAAAATATCTAAAAATCCGTGACAATACACAACATGCTAAGCCTAGAAGGTTCCTTTTAGCAAATCGAATGTCAATTGTCAACAAATAGAAAAAAACAACTCCTCTCTGAAAATGGAGGTCATACCCCAAAGGGTAAAGCAATGTCCTCTAGGCTAAATCTTTTGGTAAATTTACAGGGAAAGAGAAAAGGAAAAGCCAGTCCTTTTATGAATTGTATGATGAAGTCAAAGCCAAATGAACTAGGTCATTATTAGCATCCAAATTCCATGTGTGGTCCCTAATTATCTTAAGAATCCAAAGAACACCTTGGTGGTAATGCATTCATGGAAATGAAATAGTAGGAAAAAGGCAATAAACCAAACAAACCAACAAAATTCTTCCATGAGAAGGGATTATCTGATTGTTTCCATGACTCTGGCCATGCCATAAGAACAGTGTTGTGCTTCATGCCACCCAAACCAGCAGACTGAATCAAGTGGGACATTCCATCTCTCAAGCTGGAAGAGACCACCAACTGGCAAAATCCTTTAGTCTTTTCTGCTCCCATCAGGGATCGGATGTTCTAGTAAAAATAAGAAATGGAATATCACTGGCAATGAAAAGAAAAATGTCTGTATCTAAAGCATGGATTCAGCATAGTAAAGCAATATGGGATTAAAACTGTGGTGGTGGAGGATTCTTTCCCTAATTATTTATTTTGAATGGTTTTTTAAAAAATATATTTTTGTGGTAATCATATCCAAAAATAAATGGATAAAAAGTGAAAGGATTAAAGAGTTGAAAGACAGTTTTCAAAAGAAGAGCTGCAAACTATTAGTAACTATATAAAATAATGCTCCATATCACTATTAAAAATATAAATGCAAACAACTCTGAGCATCACTCCCAAAATGGCAAAGATGACAAAAGACGGAAACAGGTAAAGTTGGAGTAGCTACAAAAATACAAGAACACTAATAAAGTTAGTAGCTAGGAATTGGTTTGACCGTTCTGGAAAAGAATCCAGAATTATATCTAAAATATTATTAAAACATTCGTATACTTTGATCCAGAGATGCAAGGACTTAGGTACATGTCCTAAGAAATTTTCCCATATAAACCAAAAAAAAAATATTCAAAATAGCATTTAGTTATAGCAATGAATTGGAAACAAAGTGGATTATTCACTGAATGGATACTAGCTAAGTACAAGAAAGTAAGGCAACTATTACTTCACTTTGTTTTTTATAGACAAAAGAATGTGAAGAATTCCAAGAAACTTGGGAAGATCTTTATGAATCAGTGCAAAATGTAAGTTAAGAAAAAACAAGTAAAACACATACGACTACAACAAAAACTCTAAAACTTAATGCCATATGGCAATAAGCACTTGTGATCCCAACGCAGAGATGAAAAATGCACCTCTCATCTTTCTTTGCAGCAATGGAGCACTGAATAAATATACTGTCAGGTCTGTTTGATGTGTGGTTAATTTTGTTGAATTACTTTTGTCCTCCTTTGAAAAAATATTCTAACAAGGTATAACTAACTGGATAATAATGCAGGTGAGGAATGGATATATTTGGGAATAAGACTGATGAGGAAAAATAACTGATATCCTATTTTTTCTTGTTTAAAAAATTAGATTAATGCAATTAATAACCAATCCTCTGAATTCTAAAATAATACCATTAAATCTGCCATGGATGGCTATCTAGGTTAGGTGTCTCAATGGACAGAGAGACAGGCCCAGAGACAGGAGGTCTCCTAGGTTCAAACTTTGTCTCAGACACATTTTAGCTGAGTGACCCTGGGAAAGCCACTAAACCCCAGATATCTAGTCCTTTCACTCCCTGCCTTGGAACTGACACTTAGTACTTATTCTAAGATGGAAGGAAATTTAAAAAAAAATTTCTGCCATGGAGTCTTTTCTTGGTTCTGTAAATAATGTCAGTATAGCACAGTGAAGAGAGCATTTGGGTTTGAAATCAGAGAATCCATGTTTATATCCCAAACCTGCTATTTTCTGCTTGTGTGACCTTAAAGAATTACATTCCAGAAAGGTAAAGGATTGGCTATTGATAAAATGAGAATGTGGTCTATGACTTCTAAGGCCCCTTCCAGCTCCCAAAGTAAAAAGGATGCTCTGAGAAAGACAAAGAGCTTTATGCCACTTTGGGGTAGTTGAAGCTGAGTATACCTGGGCAATCATGTAGTATTACAATTCTAAACTGCAACTATAGAGAATAAAGCAGTGTGGCGGGGCACAGAACAAAATTTAGTTTTCTTTTCAGGTGAAGACACACAACCACAAGCTTCCCTCTTATTTCATCTGGATGGTTTTTCTCACTTTGCTCTACGCATGTGGTTAGTTTAAAGCTTGGCCATAACGTTTCACATCCAGCAATCCTTTCTGAAATATTTGTGAGGTATTTTATGAGGTTTAAAAATGAAATACCAGACAAATGATACACAGCACACCAGACAAAACAACCTTGGTGTTGTTTCTTTTATTGTTCCCACATGCAGCAGTGTTTCTGGGGCACTGGGGCAGCATTTGGTCTTTCAAAGATAAGTATAAACTGTATATACGGAATTCAATAAATTTTAGCACAAAAGTTGCCATTTAGTTTTTTTGAAATTCACACCATTCTACATATTTTAGAAAGCATTTTTCACTTTTTAACAATCATGCAGAAGATTGTATTAAAAGAGATCTAATAACTGCAGAGTTTCCAAGGTAGGGAAATACAGACATGCAATTTCCTTTTTTGGTTTAGTGTCATGCATCCATCATGAATATCTATACTAAGGAAGGGGAGGAACCCTCAAACAAAAGTGTGATTACTATGGAAGATATCACCTCTTACTTTATATACCTATTAGAATAAAAAATGGAACATGTGGAAATGAAATATCATTCTGAATGTTTACTTGTTTTAGCTATAACTAGAAGGGGGGGAGAAAGGACTATATGTCCTAGATATCCATGATGAAGGTGGCTTTTTAAAAACAGACTAGATTTCTGTCAATAAATTTCCACACTTTTATTTCATCCTTTCTTCCCGTCACAAAGAACTATTCATTTGAAGAATAAAAAACAAAGCTGGGGAGAGAAGGGGCTCACAAGCTGAGGCTGACAGTGTTCCATTCTCCCATCTCTGCAAATAAAAGAGGGAGGTGCATTCTGTTGATTTTTCAACTAGTGTCATTTAAAGATGTTTGAAAGGACACTTTTACTCACAAAGCTAATGAAAGCCTATTACAACAAACAGCAGGTCACATTATTTTATTACCTCATTCCCACCCACCCCCACCCCCTTGTGTCTCACTTAGTTCAAATGGATTCTCAGAAGGCCAGGACATGAAGCAGCTAACCTGTTCTAGGACTCCTCTTTGGAAATTCTTGTTTCTTCCACAATAAATGCAATGATCTTTCCAGTTTTTAGTTCTATTTCTAGTTTCTATTACAAACAGCAGTATCTTCTATAAAGAACCTATTTTAATGGCAGGTGTTATATTTATTATATTATAAAAGTGCTTCTTTGAATAGTCATTAAACTCTCTACATGATAAGGACATGGATGCCAACAGGTTCAATAATACCTAGTCTTCCAGACACCACTACTGGGGACTTTTTTTCTGATGCTGCTTCTTCAAAAAGTCCTGTTGCCTAAAATTCTCGAGTCTTACTTATTATAAGCATTCTTACTTCCTTGCAATTAAACCCTAAACATGGCTTCCCTCCCTCCCATATCAAGGCCTATAATATACAAAAACAGTTTGTGGATGGATCTGCTCCAAATGAAAGTGATATGGAACAGTAGAAATATGTTATATTGTGGGTTTAGATACAGAATACCTGGATTTGATCACCTATAAAGAACTATCATAAGGTAGGTGTGCTATGTCAGTGTTTCATTGTGTAAAAGCTATTGCCCCTGCCCATATGATGGTACATAGATCCCAAATAGAACCAGTTATATCTACTATTCTAAAAACCACCACTACGTGCCCCCACCCCCACGAAGTTGCTTTTTCAACAAAGCCCATTGCAAAAATTCTCTAGTTATACTCTACTCCAAGCATTCCTATTCCTTGCAATTAAACCTCTCCATACACTTCCCCATTGGAAAGTCTATAGTGTACAAACAGTGAGTAGTGATCTACTCCAAATTAAACTGACATGGTAGAATAAAAAAATGAAACATTGAAGACTGGATTCAGAAACTCAGTTTGAATGACCTGTGTCACTTTAATAAAATGAAGGCAGAACTACATGAAATCTAAGGTCTTTTTCTAGTTCTAAAACTATGTTTATTAATTTTATTCATTGAGACTCTACAATTTTGGAGGAGGGGAGAGTGGGTAGAATGGAGATAGAAAGAAATATTGTGGCATGCTCTCACAATCTATAGACTAAAAATTAATTAAAGAACGTAGGGAAAGTTAAAAAAATTTTTTAAAGTTTAACTCAAAATGTTTCACAAGATATTACATACTTAATTGTCAATTGGATTAAAGAGATAAGAGCTATTATTAAGTGACCAAAAGAGAGAGAGGTCACTGCAAGGACAAGTCAGGAACATGTCACAGGAAAAAGTGATTTCTGCTTAGCTTTGAAAGATAACAATGATTTAAGTAGAGAGACTTAAAGAACTATCCAGGAAGTGGCAAAAGCAGGGAGAAGGAAAACATCAAATAAATTTAGGGCAAGGGTTCTTAACCCTCTTTTGTGTCATAGACCCCTTATCAGGATAATGTTTTTAAGTACATAAAATAAAATTCACAGGACTACAAAAGAAATCAATAACACTGAAATACAGTTATCAAAATGTAAAACGCAAAAACAACAAAAAAGTTCTTGGATTCCAGGTTAAGAATCTTTCTACAAGGGACAGAAAGGAATCTGGTCTAGCTAGTAAAGAAGATTCAAGAAAGTAGGAAACACTGGCAAAGTACAAAAAAAAAAAAAAAAAACCACTGGCAATGTCCTAGAAGATAGGGACCTCAATAGATTCTCACTCTCCATACTCTAGGCATGCACACTTTCAGCTCTTATTTCTATAATTTAAAATCAATGTCTACCAAGACAAAAAAAAATTCTATCCCCATATTTCTCTAGGTCTTCATGATATCAATTCATTGACACTGCTAATTTCATTGTGCCTTCTGAAATCTTGGATATGTTTCATCAATTTCTCTTTTATTCTGGATTTCTTCATTCTGAACTCTTCCTACTTTCTTGGTAAAATGGAAACCTGGTCCCCCAAAGAAAATGTGTTTTCTTTAGTGGTCAGGCATTTCAGTTGTGTCCAACTCTTTGTGACCCCATATGAGGTTTTTCTTGGCAGAGATACTGGAGTGATTGGCTATTTCCAAGGTTAAGTGACTTTTCTGGGGTGGCATAGCTAGTAAGTGTCTGAGGCTAGAGCTGAACTCATGTCTTCCTGACTGGACTTAGTGCTCTCTCCACTGCATAATGGAAACATTACACCCCTGGTTACCTAGGATCCTCCATCATTGAGAACTCTTCCCATCCCACTCTTCCTCCTCAACTCCCAAACCAACACTGATCTAATAGGAGGAAAGATATTCTTTGCTCCTCCAGGCTATTTCCAGATAATCCCTTTGCCAGAAACAAGCAGCCTCTCCTCTTCTGAAATTTGCTCCATCCATGTTTACTTTCAATCCCATGTTCCCTTTTTCTTCAACAAATAAGTACCCAATTCAGTATTTTTATGCCATTCCCTGTCCTCTTGCTTGGGAATTTTGATATATGAATTGATATCCCCTCAAATCCAGCAGCTTCCCAGATCAACCAGCTCCTAACCTCTCCTCACCTTTAATCTTCCTTTCAGCTCAGTCACAGATCGAATCCCTCTGCAAGAAGTCTACAGTTGTGGCAAAACACTCAGCTGATGCCTGTCTTCAATATTTCAAAATCACTTGCCTGAAATTCCTTCAGAAAGAAAAGCTAAGCCTGACCTTACAGGAATTAGCTCAAGTATCCCCTCTCAGGTGCTTAGCACACATCTGCTAAAATGTGCATCCCATAAACAACGATGTGTTTATCAAACTGACACAAACTGACTCAAATTTATTCTGCTTAAAAAAAAGATCATCTTTTTTTCTCAGACGAGATTCCTAAAACAATAATACATCCCCAGTTAGCTCAAACTGGGGGAGAAGGGAACTCTTTACTGTAATCCCTTCAACAAGATGAAGTCCTAAGAAAAAAGACAATTACATGAGACTTTCCCCATTGTCTTCCAAATGTTTCATAGCCATCATGTGAAGAGAATGAAGAAATGCCTTCTTCAACAAACAATGGGGGAATGTTCATGGACTATGGAAAGAAAGTGACATTGTACAAACTGGTTCTTTACACCTAACTATCCAGTCACTTTAATCTCAAGACTTTTAAACTTTAGGTGGCTAGAAAATTTGTACTCAAAAATTGAATGAGGACTTGTCTGAGTACAAATTAGATTGAATAGTAAATACTGAAGGAAGTGAATGTTAACCCCTTAAGAAACCAAACCTAAGTTTAAAGGAGAAAAATCCCTCTCTCCTCCTGATTCACCCCTCCTCTCTCTCACAAACATAGAGCTACTTTTCTTATAATCCTTCATAGCCAAAGTAGGATGAGAATATAGGAAAAGCTAACTTACATTAATAATAATAAATATTATTACTGTAACAGTTAACATTTACATAGCTATCTATGTTATAAACAACATTTATATAATTGAATAATTATGATTAGCTTTGTTCTTGTTAGAGCTAACATTTATATGGTGCTTACTATGTGCCAGGCACTGTGCTAGGTGTTTTACAGTTATTATCTCATTTGATCCTCACAATAACCCTGGAGGTAGATGCTACTGTTTCTGTTTTGTAGATGAGAAAATTGAACCAAATAAAGGTTAAATGATTTATGCAGGGTCACATAGCTAGTAAGTGTCTGAAGCTGGATTTTAACAAAAGTTTTCATGACTCCAGGTCCATTACTATTGATTTTTATTTTAAAGTTTATTAAACTTTTATTTAAAAACCCTTACTTTATGTCTTAGAATCAGTTGTGTGTATTGGTTTATAAGGCAGAAAAGCAGTAAGGGTTGGGCAAAGGTTAAGTGACTTGCCCATGGTCACACAACTAGGAAGTATCTAATACCAAATTTGAAAGCATGACCCCCCCCCTCCTTTTTTAATCCTGCTTTTCAGTCCCCTGAGTCACCGGGCTGCCCCCTAAAAAAAACTTCAAAAAGAAAATGGATGGGGAACTGTTGCTAGGAATCACCTTTTCCTTCATTGGACATCTTCCCCTAAGTCTTTAGAACCAAATATAGATCTTTAGCCAACACCTTCCATATTCACCTTTGATTATGCATTTATGTATTTATGCCACAAAACTTTTCTGTTCAAATTTCAGGCTGGTTTCCACCTTGCTATCTAGCCTACCTCCCAGAGAGAGATCCCCTACAATATAGTAGGTTAAGATCAATGAATTAAAACTCATTAAGTGTTAGCATAAATTGAATATGAGGTTATGAGTGATTGCCAACCAAGTGATTACTGCATTCCTAAGCTACACAGATTCCAAAGGATCTAGGGATCTGTTCCCTTCCACTGCTTCAGACACGGTCAGTAAGCTAGATGTCCCCAAGCTGGTATGAATGAACATTTTAAACATCTTATCAAAATTATGTTGCTACACAAGGAATAATTACTTCTACCTACTGCTGCTGCACAAGAGAGAAAACCCACCCTTCCTCCTCTGTAACACAGTGCTCACTTTCTAGCTTCCACCTACTAGAAAGTGAAACTTCATATATTTATATTTAGCTGACCGATGTTGTATGTCTAAAAATTTTAAGTGGCTGTTTCAGAAATTTACTAGGACTTTAATGCTAACAGAGAACAAAAAGATTTGGTTGTCTCTAGGCAGATAGTTCTTTCCTTAACCTTCTTTTAAGGTCTGGAGTCAGAATCTAATATTTATTAAGAATACATTGTATGAAAATTACACTTATAGGAACTAAGATGGCAGAGTAAGGAATGCTCTAAGCTTGGCCAAACCTGCCTAGAGATGGGGCATTGGGTTCAAATTTGGCTTCAGATTCTTCCTAATTTTGTGACACCCTCCCCAATTCCCTCCCCATTGCCTAACCCTTACTATTCTTCTGCCTTGGAACAAATACACAGTATTCATTCTAAGATGGAGATGAGGATTTAAAAAACAACAACAAATATATATATATATATTTGTTCTCAGTGCTTTAGATGCATCATCTGTGAACCTCATAGGAAACCTGGTATTATTATTATCTCCATTCTGCAGACAAAAACTGAATCACAGTTTCTGTGATTCAGAAAGCTGAGTTAAGCAATTAATTTGCCCATGTCCAGCAAGTGGTCAGGGTTAGGGGCTGGCTGGCGCCCAGGTCTTCATAAATCCAAATCTACTACTCTACAGGATGCCATATTGCTTAAGAGACATCCTAGGTTTCTCAACCCAGTCAGCTGAAATTACAGCCCCGTTGTCCTAAATATTAGAACACACTGTAATGGGAGACATTTCTATTTGGAGAAGAAATGTTTCTAAGGTGCTACAATATGATCACTAAAAGGAACCAAGATGTTTTTGGTGTTATTTCTGCTTTTGGACTCGAAAAGGTTTATGTGTGCTGAGTTTTAATGCCGCATTAAATTTAAATTCAAATTACCGGACAAGGAAATCTTCATTCAAATGCTGTTGCACTTTTGAAATAACACAACAAATTTTCTAACTATCAAAATGTTGGCCTGTACCAGATCATTTGTTCCTATTTGGCCTTAGATAACTAGGAAAAATTTCTTGGAGGGGGTGAAAAGGAGGGATGGGTGGGTGAATACCTCTTCGGCTCTCTGGGCTTCTTGGTGTTTATCCAAGTATGTTCCCTCCAGGACAGAGCCCACAATCGTTAACCCTTTCCCAGCCTTCAATTGGGTATTGAATGAGAGTAACCTCGGATGTTTTACACACTGTTCTGAATCCAGATTCAGCATCACCAGAACTTGAGGTCTGTAGTAGAAAATAAAATTAATAAGACAAAGGAAAAAAAATAAGTAAAATAAGTAACAGTGAATAAAGGATTTGCTTAAATAACTGGATTAAATGGACCAGTAGATCAAGGCTACTATTTGTTGGTTTGCAGCACCCTCTGCTGGTTAAAAGTATCTATCATTTATTTATTATTTAGTAGCAGAATTTATTTCGTTACAGAGGACTACTGGGTGCCAGAGTTTAAGAAGGACATCGATTTACTAAAGAACATCCACAGGAGGGTAACCAGGACAAGATGCCTCCAATGAAAACTCATGAAGTTGAATGAACTGGGGAGATTTCACCTGGAGAAGACTCAAGGAGATAGGAGAGCTCTCTCTTAAGTGTTTCCAGCTCAGCCATGTAGGTTTGGACCTGTTTTGGCCCCCGCAGACAGGAGCAGATGCAATGGGTATGAAATGCAAAGAGTCAAGTACCAAGTTTGTTGTAAAGAAAAATTTCCCATTAATTAAATTCTTCAACTAAATGCTGTCTCCTCCATAAAAATGGGGCTCCTTGATGACAAGGACCATGATACATCCCCAGCACTTAACATATTACCTGGCACAAAGTTAAGCACTTAAATGCTTGTTGACTAATCCTGGAATGTGCAGCTTTTGGGAGAAGGGAGTTCCCCTTCATTGAAAGATTCAAAGCAAGAGTTGGAATGTGGTGACAGTCTTTTATTCCTGAATTCCAATATTTCCCTTCAGATTTCACAAAGAACTTTGTTTTGTAATTCACTGATGTACTCATTGAAGCCTCATTTTCTTTCTTGACTGCAAGCTTCATGAGAGCAAGCAATGTTCTTTTTCTAAATTTTGTATCTTCTCTAGCATCTAATACAGTGCTCTGCATAAATTGGGTGCTTAATAAATATTTGTCGTCTTTTTAGTCACATCATATTTTGAAGTTTATTTGATTAAAAAAGGGTTAGGGATAAATGCATTTAGCAACCAGATTCTTACAGCAACTCAGTACTTACTTTTATTATTACTATTATTTTATTTTAAAGACACATATTACATTTAATATTAATTTAATACCTAATTCTTATTGTGCTCCCAACTCAACACACTAAAATTTTAGCTTATCGAGTAAAGCACTGACTAAGGTATAGATGGACACCACAATGTAGGAATAAACAAGGAGATGGTTAATACTTTCTTAGCAGAGAAAGGTGAGGAGAAACTTACCTCCAGTTTTTAGTGTGTGGTGGGCCATGTTCTACCCGAAGTAATGCATAACGAGCAGCATTCAAAGATAAACCTCTTATTCCATCACCCCATTCTTTCTCAGCTCTTAAAAGGGAAAAAACAAAACAAAACAAACTGTGCTTGAACTCACTTTAAAACAGCTGACAATCAATGAATAAATCATCTCTTGATTTTTTTCCTCTATTAAAAAAAGAATACTATTTGTCATATGGAGTAGCTTTTTGAGAAGAGGAAGGAAGGATATATGGGATATTACAATGAAGTAAGAAAAAATTTAAAAAATTTTATTTTAAAAAAATAAAAAAAAAACACAACATTTTGGGGAGGTAGGATTGGGCAGCAGCTAGGTGGCTCAGTGGACTGAGAGCCAGGTCTAGAGATCATAGATTCAAATCCGGTCTCAGACACTTTCTAGCTATATAACCCTGGGCAAGCTTTATCCCCTGTTGCGGGGCCCTTACTGCTCTTCTGCCTTGGAACCAATACTTAGTATTATTTCAAGATAGACAGTAAGAGCTTAAAAAAATAAACAAAACAACAACAAAAAAACAGTGATTGGACCATTCAACTTAATAATCTGAGCCAAAGTATCTTGATCAATGTGTTAGCTTAACAGTATACCACAATACATCTCTATTAACAAATAGAAAATGTTTTGAAGACTCTGATAAAAATGTCATCCCCAAAGATAAACATATAGATGTACTCTATGATGGTACAAGGTGTAAGTTTATGCCCATAATCACAAGAAATTATTAAACAGTAACTAAAATAATGCCAAATGTCTATATCATCGTAATAGGATGAAGGGAAATATGAGAAGCAAAGGAGTCCCCATTTTCTCAATTCAACAGAAAAAAATAATTTGAAGGAAAGAAAATTATAGATGTTGAAGTGACACTTCCCTGAGCTGCTTGGCTGCACAGAAGCACCTTTACTCTCAGCAGCTACTGGAAAAAGGCCCCCAGGTAGTCAATAGACATTTACTGAGTATACTATGGGTCAAGAACTGGAATTACAAAGACCAAAGTCAAACAAGTCCCTACCCTCAATAATCTAGCCCCAGAAAAGAGCACGTATGTGTTTATATGGGTATGCACAGCACACAAGAAGTCTTTTCCCTGGCTGTATTTAGACACCCATAATTATACACATAAAGAGAGTGTGAAAATATGTAAAAAAAGATAAAAGAAAGAATGTGGGAAGAAAGAGAAGAAATTAGCACATGTAGAGTTGAAAGTTACTAAACTTACAAAGGTGGCCCTTGAAGAAATTAGAGATTGTGAGAAGTAGACGAAAGGATGGAGTGCATTCGAGGCATGGGGAGCAGCCAGTACCGAGGAATGGAGATGGAAAGTGGAGAGATCTGGGAGGTAGCTGCAATAAGTTTTTTTAAAAAAATCTTTTTTTAAGTCACTTGTTTGCCCAGAGAATGTGGGATGGGGAATAATGTGTAATAAGGCAGGAAAATGATTTATTTGTCCATAACAGCTTGTGAAGGGCTTCAAATGACAAACAGAAAAGTTGACATGTAATTCCCTAATGAGAAGTTCAGAACACTTCACATTTTTGCATGGAGTTGGCCCTATTTCCCATCAAATGAGATGGTAAAAAATAAAAACCACTCAGGAAAGGTTTTTGGACAAATGTAGCTGTGGATACTTGGAAGTCAGAGCTACATTTTATAGACCGATAAAAACAAAGATGCAAAGAAAACAAACATGGCCAATGCTATCTTGAAAGAATCATGATCAATTTTCCCTAAAAAATGTACTTTAAGGACTCTATGCTAATTAAGCAGCATAGACAGTAGAACCAAATTTGTACATGAAATGGAAAATTTAAGGGTTATTGTATGAACAGAGTAGACTTCAAAACAGGTCACCACATGTGAAGAGGCAAAACTGAGATTTGAACCTAGGTCTTCCAGTTGAAAAATCTAGTGCTCTTTCATATGATAAACTCTCAACTCTCCATTTCTTTTGCCCCTTGCTTGATTTTGACTTAGAAAAGGTATCTGGTTTATAAAGATGTAAAAAGGTGATCCATTTTAGTTTTGGGGGCAATCTGAAATGCCAAGGTGGTAATAAATGTATTTGTTAACATTCTTCCCCCAACAATTTCTACTATTTACTTTGTCCTTTGTGGAAATTTTTTTTAAATCAATTTGTGGAATTTCATCCACACTCCTTGCACAGGCTAGAATTAAATTCAGATGCATCAGACAGAAATAAAAGAGAATAAATTAAAAAAAAAAAACAGGTCACCAAGGAATTAAGGTTTTGTCATACATATGATCAAAACACATCCAAACACATTCACTTCCCTTCCCTGTTTTGCACTGCCCTTGACCTTTTTACTTTTCTGTACAGTCCAAGAGTGAAGAATGATTTTATATCTTAAAATAAGTTTTATTGCACTGAAAAATGTAAAAATCATTCTTCGCTCCTGGGCCAAAATATACAAAAAAAGGCAGTGAGCTGGATTTGCCCTTGGGATGTAATTTGCCATATCTGGGCTGAAAGGAAAAAAAAATTCAACTAGAAAGAGTTATTTAGCTCAGGAAAAACAAAAGGATACTTTTGATTCAATATAGACACACATATATACACACATACATAATAAATATAACCAATTGGCTGATATAATTTAGATACACATTTGAAATTTCCCATATTTTTAACACCTCTCCCCTATTTTCTATGCCTGCTAAATTCATGAATTCATAGTAAATATGAACACTAGAAATAACAACAAAGAGAAAAACAGACCCACTTACCCTCTGTATTCAATGTACTTATAAATACAGCCTGCAATGAGCATGGCGAACAAGGCATAATACCAAGAGCAGATGAACATCAAGGCAAGACACAAGCTCATTCCAAGAAAGGACAGAGTCCTATAAGGAAAAAAATGTATTTATAAGTTATAAAACTGGATCATTTTCCTTTATTAAGTCTAATACTTCACTAAAGCATTCACCAAAAATAAGGGTTATGGAAAATAGTAGAACTAAACCATTTTGTTCTGGTCCTAAAAGTAAAAGGGCAAAGACAGGTAAGTTGATGAAAGGTAGAAAGTTAAAAGAAAAAGAGAGAGAGAAAAAAAAAAGGGGGGGGGTGCAGGCTCAGTGGAGAGAGGGCCAGGCCTAGAGACAAGAGGTCCTTGGTTCAAATTTGACCCCAGAACCTGCTAGCTATGTGACCCTGGGCAAGTCACTTAACCCCAACTGCCTAGTCCTTAGCACTCTTCTACCTTGGAACTCAGTATCAGACAGACTAAGACAGAAAGTGTGGGTTTAAAAAATTAAGAAAAACTTATTTTACATGAGATGCGAGTGAATCAGTAGCCATCACAGTGGCCCAATTTACAAAACTATGTAAGTGATAATGATAAGACTGTGGCATGAATTCCGTTAAAGACACTAAAGCACTAATTAAAGTTGATTTCAGTGTCAGGGTTTAATAAGCAAATATAGGATACAAATTTGGGAGAGACACATGACATATGTGGTAGGCAGAATGGCACTATGGATAGAGAGCTGATTTTTAAATCCAAAAGATCCAGGTTCAAGTCCAGCTTCTCATTCATCCTGGCAGCTTGACCCTGGAGAATTCTGGGCAATCCTTTAAGTCTGTAAATTGCAGGAAGAGATGCCATTCTGCATGAGCATTGGAGCTCCATTACAAAAATAAAATCACAGATTTGATGAAAAAGGACCAATATCAAGATGGGTTAACATACAATCTCTAACACCAGATATCTTTATCCACCAGATGCTCCATTAACAACTGAAAATACCTAGTGAATCTAATGCATGATGTGCAGAAATAAATGTGGTATTAGCTTACCAGTGATAAAACTTGAAACGAGGACGCCAGTTTGGGGTACGTAGAAGAGTCTGTACAGCACAAGCCAAATTCACAAACATGTAGCACATGAGGAAAAACCTGAAGAGTACAAAACATAACAGATCTCACCAATGACACACAAACATCACAGACTTCAATAACTGCAAAAAAAAAAACTAGGGACCAAGAGGTATTCAGGCAATTATCAATGGCCAACAAAAGTTGGGAAAGCATAGGAAAACTGAAGGCTGCCAAACCCTACCTGATCCAAGCTACAGTCAAGAAAATAGCAGATACCGAGTATTGAAAATGTAAGCCATTCTCAAGAAAAAGCCATCAATGAGCTTTCTAAGAGACCACGTGATTCACAAGTAAATTCTAAAAATACTTACAGGATAATTAATTCCAATACTATAGAAATTATTTGGAAAAACAGAAAAAAAAAGGAGTCTTGCCAAATTCTTTCTATGATACAAATATGGTTTTAATATCTACACCAAAAAGAGCAAGTATAGAGACTGTAGACCAACTATAGACCAAGTTCCCTAATAAATATATAAAAAATTAAAGGAGGCTATAAAAGAATATCATAAAAATCATATATGATGAACAAATGGAATGTGTACCAGGAACGCAATGCTGGTTCAATATTAAGAAAAGTAAAAGCATAATTGGTCATATCAATAACAAAAACAACAAAAATGATGAGATTATCTCAATAGATGCATAAAAAACTTTTGATGAAATATAGCACTCATTCCAATTAAAAACACTAAGAAAGCAGAGGAATTAAGTGGAGCTTTCCTTTAAATGATAAGGAGTATCTGTCCAAAACTAAGAGCAAGCATCCTCTTTAATGGGTGATAAACTAGAAGACTTCCCAATAAGACGAGGGATGAAGAAGGAAAGATATCTATTATCACCACTACTATTCAACAGTGTACTAGAAATGATAGTTACAGCAATAGTACAAGAAAAAGAAATTAAATTAGAACAGATGAAGAAACAAAACTATCATTCTTTGAAGATGCTATACTTGGAAAATCCTAGAGAATCAACTAAAAAATTAACTGAAATGATTAACAAAATTCAACAAAGCAGCAGGATTGTTGATCCATATAAATCTTCAGTGTTTCTATAAATCACCAATTCATACCTCATATTTTAAAAAAAGAATATTAAAATATTTTATTTTGTTAAAATGTATTATTATTAATACATTTTACTTAAAATATATTTTTGAAGGTTTAAAATCTCTTCCCCTTATTAAAGCATTCTATAATGTTTTAATTCCCATTAATGACAACTTTGCACTTTGAATGATTTTCTTCTGTGCTCTCAATCCACTGGATTACTTGATGTAATGTACTAATCCCATAGCCTAGTTATCTTGCATACTTCACCAAAGCCAACCCTCTAATCCATTCAAGTTGGTCTTTCTACTCTCTGAGGGCAACAGCTTCTGTAAAGCTCCTTGATAACTTCAGCACAAAACTTGCCCCCTTCCTTAACCCTTTATGACCATGATCCACATGTTAGGATTGGGTTCAAAGCCCACTTCAATAACTGTAACCACAGGTCAGCCTCTTTACTGTCTTGTCCTTGGTTTCCTCATCTATAAAACTGGCGTGGAGTGGGGCTAGATGACTTCTAGGCTCCTTCTAGCATGTAGCTAAGATCTAAGATGATATATTATATATTTTATGTATTTGTAAATTACACATTTTATTCTTTTAGGATTTTTATCCCACTCTATGTTACATGTTCCCAGTTAGTCTGAGAGCTCTGTGACTTGACAGGGCATCTTCTTCTTCTTCGCACCCTCACAATAAAAGTATTTTGCTAACATGAAAATAACAGGCACTTAATAAAAAAAGACATACTGGGTTGGCTTTAAGGATTTCTCAAGTGTATTTTTAAGGTGTTAATTTTTTTAAAAATCAGAATGTTTATTATTAAAGAGGAAAAAGAATTAAGGAGTGAAATAATGGATAAAGAAAGGAGAAGAAAGTAGGACTTAAAAAGTCAAATTTAGTGAAATAAAGTGTACTTACATTGAAAGAATAGGTGCTACACTATCCAAGGAAGCAATCAGGATTCCTATTTCACAGATGAGAGCAGTAAGGAGTAAGGCCCATGTGGGCTCCCCATTTGCTTTCCCATGACCAAACACCTAATTCAAATAAAAAGTATAAATGCAATAAGTTCAATTTGATGCCTAGGTATGACAAAAGATCACATTTCAATACATAAAAGTAAATTTTTTTTTTGCAGTTAGGGCTGAAACCAAAAAAGCAAGCTCAGCTCTCTGCACACATAACTCAAACCCCCCACATATGCACAACAAAATTTAAGGGAAAAAAAGCATATTTTTACCCAAATGTCCATATAGCCACAGGCCCAAACAACTTGAAATGAAGCCAAACGTTTGATGCTAAACTGCTTAACTGCTTCTGAGAAGAAATGTCCAATAAAAATAAAAAGCTATTCTTAAAACTCTGCATTTGTCTTTAAAGATGGATAACTCTGGAGAGAACAGAACTAGTAGTCCTAAAAATTATTTTAGTTGGCACTATAATCAATGTGTATTCTGTTGCCTGCAGACTAATGTACTCACATGAAATATGCAAAGAAAAAGGGGAACAAGAGTCAGGAATTGGCCATTGAGGCCCTCAAAACGCATTCATTGATCATAAATATATGGCTGAGCAGAAACTGTTTGAAGCCAAAAGTAATTCTGCAAATATATACATCCAGTTGGTGGCATCAGTCAGCCACTTTTGGAAGGATTTTTTTTTAATCTCCTCCAGAAATTCCCTCCTCTACACTGTTCCTTCAATGCATTAATAGTAAGGATGATGACTGTGTTCCTAAAGACCATGTTAACAGAATGTGACGTTCTCCCTCTTAAGTTTGTAGGGAGAGTCACTGGCTGTCCATCTATTGTCTGCGGGCAAATCCAGCTAAGTTCTTAAAGTATCAGAGCCAAAAACTATAATGTGATTATTTGGAGGAGTTCAATGGATCAATTAGGGGCATCCAGGTGCTGTAATGAATAAAGCACCAGACCTGGAGTCAGGAATATCTGAGTTCAAATATATTCTTAGACACTAATTAACTATAGGTCCCTGGCAAGTCACTTAAGTCTTATTTGCCTCAATTCCTCATCTGTAAAATGGGAACACACTAGAAAAGAAAATAACAAACTATTTCTACCCCCCAAAAAGGCCCATGGGGTTTGTACATGAATGAGATTGCGTGAAGAAAACACAACTGAACAACATTAAATCAAGTTAGAATTAACCTGAGTATCAATTGAGAGGTAGCACTATTCTAAAGAAGTCAAGAATTCGTAAAATGCCAAAATGGAAAATAGAGTGCTGTGAACATCTGTTAAAATATATTATTATTGTAGTTGTGTCAAATCCAACCACAGAAATTTTTTAAAGCAGCAATTCCAACACACATCTTGAGCTATCAGGGAAAGGATACTATTCAGCAAGTAGGAAAGATTTAGCAGTTCACATATGTCATAAAATATCTCAGAGAAAATGGTGGCTGAAACATTCCATATTGTTATTTTTTTAATCACTTAAAGGTATGCATATTTGTGGTATTTTTCCATCAAAAATTAAATCTAAAATAATGCATCCATTGGCATAGAAACAATTCAAAGTAGATGAGACACATGAAGCTATTTTAGTGATGAAGATAAAAACTAAATACTCAGGAGCAAATTTTTTTTTTAAACCCTTGTACTTCGGTGTATTGTCTCATAGGTGGAAGAGTGGTAAGGGTGGGCAATGGGGGTCAAGTGACTTGCCCAGGGTCACACAGCTGGGAAGTGGCTGAGGCCAGGTTTGAACCTAGGACCTCCCGTCTCTAGGCCTGACTCTCACTCCACTGAGCTACCCAGCTGCCACCCCCCCCTTTTTTTAAGAATGATTCAAACTCAGAAATCTTTTCTTCTGAATTGCTCAGTTCCATTTGAATTATTGTTTACTTTTTGTGCACTATCCTTTAAAAGCCTGAAAAGACAGTGAGGGATATCAAAACATGCCACCATGAAATAGTTGAATAAACAAATAATAACAGTTGAACGAACAAAAATTTTTGTTTGGAGAGTTGGTAAGAGGGAACATGATAGTAATCCTCAAATATTGGCTGGTCTGCAATGTAGAAGAGGAAGTAGACTTATTCTGTGTAGTCTGAGGGAGTAAAATTGGGGAGCCAATGAGTAAAAGTGATACTGAATCAAAAGAATCCTTATAAAATGAGCTAACAATTAAATTCATGATGAAAAATGCTATCTACCACAATAGAAGGAACTGAGGGTATGAATGCAGATTGAAGTATGCCATTTTTTACTTTATTTCCATCATAAGTTTTTTCTTTTATGTGTGATGTCTTTTTTTTAATAAGGAATATTGAAATATGCATTGCATGATAGCAGATGTAACTGGGAAGTGATGAAGGGGAGAGAATTTGAAGAGCCAACTGTCATAAAACAAATGTTAAAAATGTTGATTCCACATGTTAATGAAGAAAAAAATACAGTAAAATATTATTAAGAAGAAAATAATTAGAGCTGTCCAAAAATGGGATGTGCTTTCCTTTTTAGTTAATGTAGGAATTCACTGTCCCTAGAAGAATATTCAAAAAGGTAAGGTGACCCTCTCTTTAAAATGTAACCCACAAGATTCTATGATGAATCAATTATCATAAAACATAAATTATCTTGGTGATGAGCATATCTCATTGTAAGCCTTAATAAATCATATTTGTATAATGCATAATTGTATAATATTTTATAATATGAAGATATAGTTTGGCATAATGGATAGATTATGGGCTTTGAGGCAGGATGTTGCTGTTCAGTTGTTTTTCAGTCATACCTGACTCTTCCTAAGCCCATTTGAGGTTTTCTTGGCAAAGATTCTGGAGTGGTTTGTCATCTCCTTCTCTGCTTTATTTTACAGATGAAGAAACTGAGGCAAACAGGGCTAAGTGATTTACTCAGGATCGCAGAACTAATAACTGTTTGAGACTGGATTTGAATTTAGGTCTTCTTGACTCTTAAGCACAGGACTCTATCTACTTTACCTCCTAGCTATCTTTAAGGCAGGAAGAACTTGGTTCAAATCCCCACCTGTGATATTTAGTGGTTATTCTGGGCAAGTGATACATCTATATCTCCATCAACTTCCTAAGACTTCTTTTCTAAGTTATAGAGGGGTTTCAATCTGCTTTCTAGGAAGTTTTCACACTGGGACTACTCCTCCCTATACAGACAAAAACCACAAACCTTCTGTTTATTAACATTATTATGATTACCTTAGAGATGATTATTTTCTTCAGTAGAAGACTAGATGAGATGGTCTTGAAGATACCTTATAACCCTAAGATTCTAGACTCTATTCTATTCTTGTGTATATATGTGTGTAGGTATGGGTGAATGGATGAGGGTATGGTTGAATCCTCTGGCATTCTGATAAAGTCTATGGGACTCCTCAGAGTAATATTAGAAAATGCATAAAGCACAGAAGATAACAAAGAAAACCAATCATATTGAAATACAGTTATTAAATCATTGTGTTTTTTTAAGTTATAGATCTATGCACTGCTAGATCAATTTAAGAGGAAAGACGAGAAGAAGCATTTATATAGTGCCTACTATGTGCCAGATATTGGCACATAGTAGCCACTATATAGATATAGATATATAGAAATATCTCATTTGACCCACAACAACCCTGTCACAGTAGTAGGTGGCATTTCCAATTGAAGAAACTGAGGCAAATAGAGATTAAGTGACTTTCTCAGAATAATATAGCTAGTGTCTAAAGCCAGATTAGAACCTGAATCTTCTTGACTAAACCCAGCACTTCAATATTCCATAACTGCCTTAAAGACAAGGCAAAAACTAATAATCATTAACAAAAGAATTATATTTCTTTGTCTTTTGTTCTAAGATTCTCTGAATCTTATAATCATGAGATGATTCAGGTAAAAAACCACATAAGCCAAAACATACAAGGAGTTTCTTGGAAAGGGAGAGAGAAATTTGACCAGAAATAAGAACTGGTGATATGACTTTTTTCTAAATGAAATCACTTCAGCATAATAAGTATAAATGATAAAATGATTGAGGTCTTTTTCTTAAATCTATTCTATAACTCATCTTTGTAAAAGAGATTTATGATTCTAGGATACAATGATCACTAGGACTATTCTTTAAAACTTAATTCAGGGGCAAGCTCAGAAGTACCGGGACTGGAGATGGGCAGTTCTGGGTTCAAATGTGACCTTAGACACTTCTCAACCCTGTGACCATGGACAAATCACTTAACCCCAATTGTCTAGGCTTTACTGTTCCTCTGCCTTAGAACTGACACTTAAGAGTGAGCTCTAAAACAGAAGGCAAGGTTTTTTTAAAAAATGCTCAACAACAAAGGTCTAATTACTCAAATATATAAGGAGTTAAATCAATTGTACAAAAAAATCAAGCCACTCCCCAAATGATAAATGGGCAAGAGACATGAATAGGCAATTTTCAGTTAAAAAAATCAAAACTATCAACAAACACATGAAAAAGTTTTCTAAATCTCTTATAATAAGAGAAATGCAAATCAAAACAACTCTGAGGTACCACCTCACACTAACATTGACAGCAAAGGAAAGTGGTGAATGTTGGAGGGGATATGACATAATTGGGACATTAATGCATTGTTGGTGAAGTTGTGAACTGATCCAACCATTCTGGATGGCAATTTGGAACTATGCCCAAAGGGCTTTAAAAGACTATCTGCCTTTTGATCCAGCCATAGCACTGCTTGGTTTATACCCCAAAGAGATAATAAGGAAAAAAACTTGTATAAAAATGTTTATAGCCGCGCTCTTTGTGGCAGCAAAAAATTGGAAAATGAGGGAATGTCCTTCGACTGGGGAATGGCTGAAAAAACTGTGGTATCTGTTGGTGATGGACTACTATTGTGCTCAAAGGAATAATGAACTGGAGGAATTCCATGTGAAATGGAAAGACCTCCAGGAATTGATGCAGAGCGAAAGGAACAGAGCCAGAAGAACATTGTACACAGAGACCAATACACTGTGGTAAAATCAAACGTAATGGACTTCTGTCCTAGCAGCAATGCAATGATCCAGGACAATCTGGAGGGACTTATGGAAAAGAATGCTGCCCACATTCAGAGGAAGAACTGTGAGAGTAGAAACACAGAAGAAAAACAACTGCTTGAACACATGGGCTGATGAGGATATATTACTGGGGATGTAAGATGCTAAATGATAACTCTAGTCTAACTACCAATAATATGGAATTGGGTCTTAATGATTCATGTAAAACCCAGTGGAACTGTGCATCAGCTAAGGAGGGTTAGGGGAGTTTTGGGGAAAGGGAAAGAACATGAAACATGTAACTATGGGAAAATATTCAAAATCAAAAACTAAATAAACAATAAATAAACAAATAAATGGAAAAAAAATAAATAAATGCTCAGCATAAGATCAGTCATCACCTGAAGGAAAGGCACAATCCCATCTCTTGCAATAGCCTGCAGTAGCCTAGGTGCACCTGTTAAACTCTGTAGACCAGCCCCACAGGTGGAGAAGAAAGAGCCAATGACAATGACCCAGGGCGATGGCCAGGCCAGCATGCCAATCACAAGTTTTCCTTTCAGGGCTTCTCCAAACCTAGAAAAGGGGAAAGGATGAGCCCAGTATTAGTAGTGACAATTTTTGGTTGACTAAAAGCACAAGCAAATTATGACATAAATAATTTTTTACCTATTTTTTGATAGTATTGCTAAAAGAAAAATATAGTTAATAATGTGAACAGAGACTCAGCATTTTGGGTTCAGAAAAGTATTATCATCATTATTATTTTTATACCTTTTCTTCTGTCTTAAAATTGATATGCAGTATCAGTTCCAAGGCAGAAGGGCAGTAAGGGCTAGGCAACTGGGGCTGAGTGACTTGCTGAGGATAATATAGTTAAAAGTATCTGAGATCACATTTAACCCAGAACCTCTTCTCTCCAGGTCTGGCTCTGTATCCACTGAGCCATCTAGCAGAGTCAAAAAACATTATTTAAAAGTGACCTGAATTGCTATTAAGGGGCTTGTTGTCCCCTGATGGGAGTTTATAATAAGCATACCAAAGGGTAGAGTAATTGGAGTGCCCTAAAATAACTCAGCAAGCATTTCCTGAGGAGGCACAATGTACCTTATAAGAAGTTCTAAAAATGTTGATTGAGATTCTACTTGAGAATTGACTCTAAGAAAAGCAGACTTCAAACCAGACTCTCTTTTACATATATGTGTGTAGATATTATGCACACATGCGCATAGGCTGTTTTACGTATACAGCATTTTACTATAATTTTAAACATAAAGTACACCAAAGGGTTTCAATCTCCTACTTAAATACTGCTTTGTTTGCTGAAATTAAAGCCCTTAACGTTTGCATGTAACAAACTAAAAATTAAAATGAACATACTTATCTCTCAAAATTACACCTTCTATACAGGCTCCAAAAAGGACAATGCAGGACAAATCTATTTTAGTAAGTTAAGACAACAAGAGAAGGATGGTTGGCTGTATTGTTGGGAATTTCTTACAGGCACTGCCAAAGAGCTCCCCATGGTATAAATAGAATATCATGATACCAAAAGATTGGGAATGTTCTTGCTTAGAATCATGAGTCAGCAGAAAAACATTTAGAATGTATCTCTAAACCCTCTCCCACTGAAAGAAAGAACTACTCTTAAAGTCCAAAATAATTTCAGAGGTGGGTGGGTTGTATGAGAGAGAGAGAGAGAGAGAGAGAGAGAGAGAGAGAGAGAGAGAGAGAGAGAGAGAGAGAGAGAGAGAGAAAGAAAGTGTATTTGAGGACCAACAGAAATTCTATGATCTTTCTTACCCCCACCCCAATTTATTGAATAACTTTCTGCTATGTTACAAACAATTCTATTTGCCCCAGATTTTTAGAAAAGCAGCAATTATGGTCACAAGCTTGAGAAATTCTTTTGGATAAAGAAATCTGTATCCTAATTCAAATCAGTACAGTGGTTAGGAGAAAAATAGCAGTAAAGAGAATTTGGAAGAGAAATTTGACATTCTGCAAAAGAAGAAAAGAACAAAGGGATCCAACATCAACATCTTTGCCCAAAGGATACAGATAAAAGATGTGGTCACGATTGCCAAAATTGTTCCAGTAGGGATAGATTTCTGAGCATCCCTCAAATCACCCGATCGGTTTGAACCCGCCATAATACCTAAAACAGACAAAACCAGTTATCTTCATCTATCTTATAAACTTTGAGATATATGAAAACTTTTAAGTCGAAGTTATGGGACTATAGAAATGTCTTGCTTATTCAGAGGTCAAACTCATCCACATCAGAACATCAAACAGCCATCTACAAACCAATGAACTCAAAACAGGCTAGTTATTCTTTGGGTCTCCATCTCATTCAGATCTTTTTTGTTTTTCTTTTGAACTCTCATTTAACATATAATTTTGCCAAGACTGACTATCCATCTTCCCAATAAGCAAGGAGGAAAATGGGGAGAAATGGGCTATCAAAGAGTATGCCATTCCAGAAATAAAATATCAAATGCTCAATAATAGATATTCATCAAGACAACTGTTAGTAATTAAGTAATAGTTAAGTCATGTTCAAAACTTGCTACCTAAGTAGACAAGGAAATATGTACTACATTTTAAAAAAGAACTTGTATCAAAATGGCTAAAATAAATTGGGGGAACTTGAAAGAGTGACCCCCAAACATCTAAGAAAATTCTCTTAGGTGGAATGAATACTTTGTTCCTTTTTTGATAAGGTATTTTGGGGCATTAGTGTCACTCTGTAATAACCAAACAAACTGGTTTTGATTCTCTGAAGTAGGGGGAGCATACAGTAAAGAACTCAAATAAGCTACTTCATATCATAAACAAAAATTAACTATTAAATAAAGTCAGTTTTAAATAAAAGATAATGCTCCTCTTCCTTCATCCAAAGTGTCAATGCTGACAGTGAGGGATAGTTATGTACTCATTTCTGGGCTGAATCTTATATCAAATCCCAATAATCCCTTAACTGATCATTGGGATCATGTTTATAATCTGAATGGTCTGAAAAAAATGATGTTACAATGTAAAATTGGTCACACCTGGAAATATCCTGATTCTCATAAAGTCCAATGAACAATCAAGAATCTTTGCATTTTCCTAATTAACAATATTTCATGCTTAAAAGAAAGAAGCAAAAAACATATCAGAACAGGGGTTCTTAACGGCATGGCCCATGAACTTTAAAAAAAAAATTTATTTTGAGAAATCCATTGTAATATAATTGGTTTCTTTTTTAATCATAGATTTCATTTAAACACATTATTCTCAGAAGGGTGACTGCCAAGGGGGTCCATGAAACAAAAAGGGTACAATAACCCTATACTAGAAGAAAGAGACACAATATCAAATATGTGGGGCAGTAAGCAGGAGGGATAGGGCATCTGGGTTTGAAGGATATTAGCTTCTTGTTCTAAGTGTTAAGTATAGTTATTTCTATGCTGCATAAAAAGCAGTGGCACTCTAAATTTCAGTGCCTTAGGACAAAGCCTAACCACCCCTACTCCCCAACCCCTTTTCCCTGACCTAGTTATATAGTCCTAGAATATCATTTCAGAACTCCAAATGACTATAACTGGCCTTGGAATAGTAAATAGTAAAATTGGCCTTTAGGGCCCAAGAAAAATAAGTTCTTCCATCTAGGCTTTCCTTGATCAAACTTATGCTTATCCTAATACAGACCCTAGTAGAGATAAAGGTAAAATCAAAGAAAATGTTTGTGATTCAAAGAATCTGCAAGGAAAGAGGCACTGACTATGAACAAAGGACTTCTTAATTGCATATGTATATCTGTACACACACATAAACATAAGTATATATTTTTTAAGTTTCACATCTTTATCCATCTGTTAAACCTAATATAATTTCATGCAACATGAAAGAAAAATCTAGTAATTCCTAATTAAGTGTAGAATGGTGCAGATAGCTTTTGGAAAGATCAGTTACTTGAAAAAGAATCATTTTTACCATAATTAACTATATCCAAAAGGGCTATAAAACTATGCATCGAACCCTTTGATCTGATAATACCACCACTAGGTCTGTATCCTAAAGAGATAATAAAAAAGGGGAAAGTTTGTACTTGTACAAAAATACTTATAACCACCCTTTCTGTGGTGGCAAATTGAGGGGATGTCCAACAATTAGGAATGGATGAACAAATTGTGGTATCTGCTGGTGATGGAATACTATTGTGCTATAAGAAATGATAAGCAAGATGATTTCAGAAAAAGCTGGAGAGATCTGCAGGAACTGATATAGAGTGAAATAAGCAGAACTAGGAGAACCTTTTACACAGTAAGAGCAACATTGGACAATGATTATCTGTGAAAACTTGGCTCCTCTCAGCATGCAATGATCTGGGACAATCCTGAAAGACTTATGACAGAAAAGCTACCTCCAGAGGAAGAACTGTTGGAGCTGTCTTTCACAAGGGTGTATTTTTGGTTTTATTTTGGGGTTTTGGTTACGTATGAATTTGGTCTTAAAAACAATGACCAATAATGACCAATATGGAAATGTGTCTTGTATGACAAGAAAAAAAAAAAAAGAAAGAAAAAAGCATCACTTTCATCAGAATTAAGGGCCTTCTTTCATTAATTTGTGATGATAATCCACATTAACTAAGTAGAACTTGTACTACACAGAAGTGTTCCAAGAATCTGATTCTGGGTTATTCTTTCTGTTCCAACACCATCAGGTCTGAATATTTTCAGATCTAAGCCATACAAAGCAGCTTCTCTCCCTGACCCAGCTCCAATAAACACAAAGAGAGGGATAAAGCCAGCTCCGTGGCCTGGCTGAGATCTGGTGGAACATGGGAGCAGCTAGGTGGCTCCTAGACTTTGAAGCTCAACTGAGGTTCTTTAAAGATACTTGTGATTCCTTATCACTAAATTAGAAGTTTCATCATTCCAATCGAGGAAAAGGGGACTTTTGCATGGTAGAAAAGGCTAGGAATATCCTAGTGGAGACATCATTTCACTGGATTTAGTTGCTGTTCATCTAATCCAGTGATTCCCAAAGTGGGCACTAGCACCCCCTAGAGGGTGCTGCAGCGATCTAGGGAGGGGAGCGGTGATGGCCACAGGTACATGTATCTTTCCTATTAATTGCTATTAACATTTTTAAAAATTAATTTCCAGGAGGCTAAGTAATATTTTTTCTGAAAAGGGGGTGGTAGGCCAAAAAAGTTTGGGAACCACTGATCTAATCTGACCCTTTTCAGGAAGATGTACTCAAAACTATTAAATCTCTCTTTACATACAGTCATGCTGAGGTATCAAAGGATGATCATGGTACAAAACTTCTAAGGACCTGGAACAACTGTATGGTTGGACTGAACACGTTACCACCTTGTTCTCTCACTAAATTGGTTTTTTAGCAAATTGGTGAGATTCTTTGACTAGAGGGAAAATGAACTATGGTTGTCTAAGTAACTTTTCAAAACAAAAACTGACAAAGATAACAAGCTTTCCAATCTCATGTGGACACTGCAAACCCAAGAGCTTGGGAGATCCATTCACCAGAAGTAGGCACTGACAGATTGAAATCAAGCAGATGCTCCCTTTAAAAGTTGAGTCTACAAGCTATTCTTGCAGCATTATGCCAGCCTGTGATGAAAAACAAGTCTCAAAATATACCTTTTCAATTTCCATAGAAGGGTCTAAAATAAGTGGTTTGCTATTTATAATATTCCTCTGTGGTCTCAAGCCCCAGGCAACTCAAATACTATTGAATTGTAGAGATCTACATTAGTGGTAGGAATTCCAAATGAGAAGTCCGCCCTCCTCCCCCCAAGAGCTACCAAAATATTCCTTTAAAAAAACTGCTATATGTGGTGGTAAAGAACTGGAAGCTGAGGGAATGCCCATCAATTGGGGAATGGGTAAACAAATTGTGGTATATAATTGTGATGGAATACTGCTGCCCCATAAGAAGCTATGAGCAGGCTAATTGTATTAAGAAAAAAAACAACCTGGAAAGAAGTACATAGAATAATGAATAGTGAAATGACTAAAACCAAGAGAACATTATATACAGGTACAGAATTAATACTCGAAGAATAAACTGTGAATGTTACTTCCAAAGAGTGAATTACAGAGGTGAAAACAGGAAAGACAATTTGTAGCAACATGTAGGACTCCTGTACAATATATTCTGTGTTGTGGAGAAGAGCTGGGATATAGAAAGAAGGGAAGGATAGAGGAATGGAGGGATATCCAGAAGTAAACACAGAAAAGCAGGAAAGATTTGACAGTTTTGTGTGGGATATATTATATAGGTGTGAAAAAAAGTAAGCTAAGCATGTAAGAGACTTAAGATTTCATTTACGCACAAACATATTTTCCTTTTTATATGGAAATGCTTGTTTTGTTTGATTTTATAAAATTTGGAAATAAGACTATAAAATGTGGGGGAAAAGAAAAAATGACAGTGCTACTTATAAATAGCCAAAGTTGTTTAAATAAAATTGACTAAGATTTTAGAAAGAAAAATCCCATTTTTAACTAGAGAGTGTAAAAACTATAAAATAATGTTTCTATAATTATCAATGGCATTAGATGATATTACAGTCCTGAAAATGGAAGGTTAGAATAGGACTTTGGAAAATTCAAAGGGACTTTAGTGGGTCATCTATTCCAATTGTCTCATTTTGTATATGAGGAAATTAAAACTCGACAGTGAAAGAAACTCCATAGGACGATGAGTGCAAAAATAGAGGAGACCTCAGAGGTCAGCAAGTCCAACTATTCCATTTTACAGATGGGGAAACTAGTCTTTGAGAAGGTAGTGACTTACTCAAGATTATATAGTTAACAAGAAAAGGAAGAACAGGAATTCAGACCAGTTTTCTAAATCAACAATTATTGCTTCTTTGCCAACATGGAATCATAGAAAGTTTATAATTTATTTATGAATTTCAGAATAAGTAAAAAAAGTCAAATAAAAATTAAGAAATATATTTACAAATGTTTAGGGCTAAAAGAGACCTTCTTCTATCTAATTTTATAACAATAGAGGCTTTAGGGCATGAATGACTTGCCCAAGGTATAAAAAGTCTTAATTCTAAATTATACTTTTCTAAATTCTGAATATTATATAAGAATATTATAAGTATGACATAAGTAAAGATAAGGAAAGGTTCATGGATTAAGGTTTTTAAAACTGACCCATCCTAAAACTAAAAAGAAAGAAAACATAATCCATATACACCTATAGTTATTCTATCAGAATTAATGTCCTAGACTTAGGAGATGGAAATCTTTGTTTTAAAAGAAAATGCAGATGGCATGATAATATATGTATAACCCTGATCAAATTGCTTCCCATCTCTGGAAGGGGGAAGGGAGGGAAAAGATAGAGATAATTTAGATCTTATAATTTCAGAAAAGCTATACTGAAAATTGTTATTGTATGAAATTGTGAAAATATTAAAAAAATAAATTTAAATAAACATTTTTAAAAAGAAAGGAAATACACAAATCCTTGAGAATTATATCTCCTTATACTTAAACTTACTCTTCATACAAGATGCAGTGGCATGTGCTCTACTCTGGTAGGTAAAGCAGCCTTCTTCAATTAGCAGTGGGATAAGTTTTTTGGACAATAGTTATGGCTCCCTTTTCTAGGCTGAGCTTTCATTCAAAAATGCTTTTCATTCTTTGCTTCCAAAAATTGAGTGGCACATTTGTGTTATGAACTCTTTTCATGACATGCAAGAAGAAAAACATTTCAGGAAAACTTTGAATAAGTTATAGTTGTTTCCAGTGTTGAAAATTTGGGCTATTCTAGACATCAGTAACTAAATTCCCTTTCAGTCACTGCCATTAAGATAAATTTAACTTAGATGGACTATATTCAAAAACTTAAGGCTATGATCTTACATTAAATTCTGAAAAAGGATTTCCACTGGCACATGAAAAAAGAATATTTTATGTGATGAAATGCCCAGCTAGTTGAACATAGAGAATAAATTAAACATTGAAAACCATCTTAAATGCTCTTCCCTTCTCTATAGGATTAGGAAAATTACTTCCAAAAATCTAATTCAAGTAACTATTATCTTATTCTTCCTTATTCTTACTTTTCCTTACTCTTCCTTAGAGGACTTAAGAAAATCACTTCAGAAAATGTTATTTAGGTAACTGCTATCTAACCTCCCAAACTGGGCTCTTTGAGCCCCCATACAAAGTATTACAAATGGAGAACTGGAGAGAGATGTTAGAGAGATTCAGAGGTTCTTAATCTTTTTGTGTTTTTTGTGAAACATATGGATCCCTTCTCAGAATAATGTTTCTAAATGACTAAAATACTTAGGATTACAAACAAAACCAATGATACAGAAATATATTTTTCAAAATGCTTTTTTAAAAGGAATATGCCAGGCTCTAGAACATGATCCTCCTCTTTTGACTGAACTCACATGAGCTCAAGAAAAGCCCTATTTTATTTGTAGCAAAAGAACATTGGAACTTCTATACCAGTGATTCCCAAAGTGGGTGCCACCGCCCCCTGGTGGGTGCTGCAGTGATCCAGGGGGGGCAGTGAAAGCCACAGGTGTATTTGGGTGCGGTGAATAAGGGGGCAGTGGTAGTATGTGACAGGGGGCGCTAAGTAATATTTTTTCTGGAAAGGGGGCAATAGGCCAAAAAAGTTTGAGAACCACTGCTCTATACACTCACAGCAGCTCACCCTTCTCAATCCCTTTCCCCAAAAATGGTAGAAAAAGAAAAGAAAACAAAAGAAAAGAAAGTCTTCAAATGAAAGAATGTGTTACCTGTCACAGATGGGAAATAAATTCCTACCAACATTGTAAAGTATGTCATGATGTCTGTCAATACATAAGGAGGGCTGCTAATAAATTTTATTTCCTCTGATGCCGGGAATGAAGGCATATCTTTCTTTTCTACAAATGCTCCTTTATCTGCATAAGCACTCCATAGATTTTCTGTTAATAGAAAAAAAAATAAGTTATGCTTTTTTATGAAAAATGATTTTTATAACTTGGAATTCAGCTATGGTCATGACTGTCAATTTCAAATCTCTAAAACCTTTGATACCACAAAATTAAGCAAGACATTCCACAGATTTGGAGATTAATGGTTAAAAACAAAGTTCTTCAAAATTGTTTAAATCATTTCTTCATTTTTTAATACATAAAATCGACTTCTGAAAAACCAACTTAAAATAGTTCTCATCCAAACCCACAGATAAAATTTATGCCTGGTCTTACATTCAATATTTTCAGTTCTAAAGACAAGTAGCAACTTGTACCTCAGGGCATATTATAATACATATTATATTACAGTACATATATATTACATATAGTACATATACATATATATAGTACATACATATTATAGTACATATAGATGTACTTCAGGACAATTATCTAAAATTATTTTTTATTATTTGTTATATTAACATAGCCAGTAAAACCCTTCCTCTCTTCCCCGCCGTTGAGAGAAGGCATCATTTGTCAAAAAGATATATGTTTATATAAAACTATGTCTTGCTTATTCTATTTTTCATTTCTTTCTCTGGAGGTAGACATACACCAGTCATTCTTCGAACAGTATTTCTGTTGCTGTATAGAATGTTCTCTTGGTTCTGCATTTCACTCTTCATAATTCCATGTAGGACTTTCTAAGTTTTTCCAAAATTAACCTGTTCATCATTTCTTAACTCCTTCTACAAAAACAAAAAGTTTTAGGGAGTTGTCTAGTCTGAGTGTTTAAGTGATATAGCCAGTATATGTCAAAAGTTGGATTTGAAACCACGTCTTACAGACTTGAGGTGAGGTCTATCTGCTATGCCATGCTAATTAGCCTATCAAAAACCTTTATTTTGGGGGGAAATAACTACCCTCTAGTTCATCTGTCATTGTTTAAGTGGAAATTTTCAAATGGAAGTCTCCCCACTTCTTTTTAAGAAATATAATCCTCTCTAAATGAAAATAGCTGTTAGAAACAAACCTACCATACAGCTAAAACTCTTTAAAATAATTATTTCCTCACTTCCCAGCTCCCATAGTTTCACTGTCTATCACAACTCTGGACTCATCTTCTAGTCTTTCAATTCCTCCCTACCTTGGATCATGCTTTATAGTCTCATTTTACAAATAAAGAAGCTGAAGTCCCCAGCTACAAAGCTACGTTTCTTGACCACTAATCAAAATCTCAAAAATCTTTATTTATGCTGTTTCCTCCCTCTCATGAAATATCCTACCCCAACCCATTTAAATCCAACCCCACTTTCAATCCTGTGTAAATGGAATTAGCTCATCCTCATTCATTGTGTAGACTCTAGCCAAAATCATGTCACCCCACCCAACTTAGAATTAAGTGGGGAGGGGAAGGTCTGTTACCCACATGTGATAGTAAGTAACAAATCAAAAACAAGGGCGTTGAGGCTGCCATTTGTCCATGTGAAACTGGAGGTGGACGTAGGAAGTGATGAAAGATGCTACTTTTTAAATATGATGGTAACTTCCTGTGGAGCAGTTGGTGCTTTGAACTTGGTGTAGAAGGATCTCTGGCAAGACCTCAGACTGCTTCCCTCTGAATTGTCACATAGGTAAGTTAGGCTGACTCTCTTTCTCTTCCTTTGGCATTTCTGGGGGCTCCAGCCTTAAGGAGGCCTCTCTTATTGGAGGAGGCCTTGGGGCTAGAAGCCTTGTTTAATTAACCTCTGTGCCCCTCTGCTGGGGTCTCTAAATTCCACCTGGTCTGGGCCAGAGTTTCTCTCTCTCAACTTCCCCATCTTCAAACTTCCTAATTGTAAATAAACCACCATAAAAGTCATCCTGACTTGGGTAATCAATTTCTGGTGACCATACCTTATATATCTAGTTTTTAACTCTTATAAATCCTTCCATGTTTTCCATGATACTTTTCCCTACTCTTCCTGATTACAGTGATTTTACTTCGAATATACTTTGGTTGTTTCATTTGTTCCAAACAAGGTTCCTTGGATACATCCTCCTATAATATTAGAGGTAGGATTATAGATTTAGAGCTAGAGAAGGCCTTGATATGGTGGACAGAGTCAGGAAGAGCTGGGTTCAAATCCCATTTCAGAAAAAAACTGTGTATTTAACCTTCTTTTCTCATGTTCTTCATCTGTAAAATGAGGAGCCCATTGGCCTCTCAGGCTTTAGTTCAAAACATAATACATATTCAACTGATGGAACACTAATATGAAATATGATAATATTTTTAGGTTTAAGGATATAAATTTGAGAAATGGGATTTCCACCTAAAGTCTCCATTTTAAATTTTGCCCATTTCCCAAAAAAAAAAAAAATAAATAAATAAAAGAGGTTATTAGTATGTCTCATTGAAAGAAAAAAAAGTAACCCAGAAAAACCATTAAACCCAAAGGTATAGCTATATTCTTCTCATTAATACTATCCTATCCACCTTTTTTCCTTTATATCCATCGCCACACCAGCCCTTCACTACTTCCTTTTTCAAATAGTTTAACTCATTTAGTTTTTTTTTTTAACTTACCTCGTATGATGCCACTGGCAATCCCTGGAATTCCCTGAATTTCAGTCACATTGTTTTGGGCAAAGTAATCATCACATTTGGCACTAGGCATAGAACTGTTGCAGAAGAGTTTCCACAGGGTTGTTGTCACTGTTTCATTATTTATGACTTGGTATTTAGCACAGACATCAAAATCACGCTTTGATAATGTACGATTCCCAAGAAGACAGACCCTAAACAGAATGGAAGCCAATCAGAAGAATATGTAGTAGATCTCATCTCCTTTCCTCGACTGACTAATGCCAAGGTGAACACATTACCAAATTTAAACATGAGACACACACATAACATCACACATGCCACTCAGCTTTAAATTCTTCAATTATAAATAATCTTAAGTGCAGTGAAATGTTACAGTTTTTGTAAGAAGAGGAAAGCTATTGCTACTTTTTTTCTTTTTTAACCCATACCTTCCATCTTGGAATTAATACTAAGTACAGGGTCCAATGCAAGGCCAGGCAATGGGGGTTAAATGACTTGCCTGGGGTCACACAGCTAGGAAGAATCTGGGGACAGATTTTAAGTCTGGAAGATGAGTTTTCCTGGCTCCAGACCCAGCACTCTAAGCACTATGGCACTGCCTAGCTGTCCTAGTGTCTGTTACTAGTAGCTGCTTAATGCTTGCTGAGAAGTTCAAATATTTCTCTCTCTTCACAAGCATCTTTTTAAAAATAATTTCACTCGCTGATCTACTACGCTATTGACCTGCCTGGCACTTAGCCCCTGAACACTGTCACTCTCATACATGCACATCTGCAATATATTTCTCCATCTAAACCAGGGATTCGAGGTTCTTAAGAGATAATCCCGAGGTGCAAATTAAAATGACACTATCACCAGCTTAACTCAGTAATTCTAGTGAATGAGGAATGCTGATCTGGAGATTTTTAAAAAAATCTCTTCAATAAAAATCATCAAGATAGCAGGGTATCATTTATTACAATTGATCTAAGAAATCAATTTTCTCAATATATTTTAGTAATAGTTTTAAATTGAATAGTATTATTTTTAACTGGATTAATAAAATTAAACTCAAGAGAAAAAAAGATAAGTGTCAGGAGATTAAAATTGCTTATAAAGGGAATTAACTTTGTCCTAATCAAGCTTTTTTTTTCAAACTGGCAGCATCTGGACCTATTTTGATGCTGATCTTAGATAACTACATATATTAACAAGGGCACCAGAAGTTTAAAGTAAGATAATTTTAATGGAGAAAATAAGTTAATGGTCTCATACTTTAGAATTTTTGTAAAGATATCAATTGGAAAAGCCACTAAAGTGCTCTGGTGACATCTAAGTGGTGTTCTGGATAGTTGGAGTCAAGAAGACCTAAGTTCAAATCCAGCCTCATTTACTAGCTCATTTACCCTTAGAACAAGTCATTTAACTTCTATCTGCTGCAGATTCCTTAACTGTAAAATAAGGATATTTTAAAATCATCATCTATCTAAGGATAATTTTAAAATCATCTATCTCAAAGAGTTGTTTTGAGAAGCAAATAAAATAATATTTGTAAAACACTCAGCACAATGCCTAGCATGCACATAGTTAACTTCAAAAATGCTTTTCTCATTCCTTACCGGGGGCATTAATTCCCCACGAGTATTTTAAGAGTTTGTAACTTACAGATCATTTAAGTCATATTTTAGACTAAGAAAGAAGACTCCCAGAATACCTCAGAGTGATGTATGATAATTTTCAAACCCTAAATAATGGCATTTATTCAGCATAGGGTCTTTAGTGACAAAATAATCCTCATCCTTTAAAGATAGCAAAACAAAATAGTGGCAGATGATATTAAAGAATTCCTTCAATTCCCCTTTTATTTACAATAAATATGACGAACAAAAATCACAACAGTAATGAGTTCTTGGTACATAATTAGCTGGGGGAAGTGAGGAGGGTCTGAAGGGGCTGCTTCTCCCCCCAACCTCCACCATTCCCAAAAAACAACCCTCAAGCCATCCATAAGATTGTACCTACTCATATGTATGCAAGTACAACTAAAAATTTCCAAAGCAAGCAGGACTGGATCATATCAAGTAACTAAGATCTCATTCTAATTACTGATCACAGCATATAAGAGGACATCTTACGGAATATTTGGAGGATCAAAAGCAGTCTTGATGACACCAGCATAAATGGCCAGAATTGAGAGGATCACACAGGCCAGGAATACCAGGGCAAGCTTATTGACGTATTTTACTCCTACAAACACCACCATAGCCATCAAGGCAAGTGTGCATGTCCCATAAACTCGCATATTGTTGAGCATGGCACCATTTTCTCCTTCAACATCTTCTGAATGAAATATAGCAGCACTTGGAGAAATATAAGTCTGCAGAAAGGGAAAAACACACATGCACATGAAAATTTATCTCAGAAAGGTACATTTTCCCCCTTTTCAAAAGAACAAAATTCTTCAATGTACCCCAAACAAACAGCTTTTCTAAGGGATGTCCTTTAACCTTAAATTTCATCAGTTGAGTTTTCTGTCCAAACAGCTAACTAATCACTGCTTCTTTGGTCACAAAAAATTAGGGCAAAAAAAGGAGGGTCACTCTATCTAACAGTCTTTTCTGACCCCAAAATTCCCATCTATTAAAAATCAATCCAAGGACAGCTAGATGGCTCAGTGGATTGAGAACCAGGCCTAAAGATGGGAGGTCCTAAGTTCAAATCTGGCCTCAGAAACTTCCTAGCTGTATGACCCTGAGCAAGTCACTTGACCCCCATTGCCTAGCCCTTACCACTCTTCTGCCTTGGAGCCAATACACAGTATTGATTCCAAGAAGGAAGGTAAGGCTTTAAAAAAAAATCAATCCACTCATCTCTAATCTCTACTTTGTGACAGCTTATCCATCCTTCACAAACTGACCCTAATGCTACCTCCACCATGAAACCTTCCCTCATTCTCAATCCCTTCTCCAAGTGTAAATAATCTCTTCTTCATTTGAAGAGCATTTTGCACTCCTTTTAGGTACATGTAGTTTGATCTGTATCTTTTATGATCTCCATTAGACTGTTGCAATAACTTACTGTTACCACTAAATCTTTCTCTATATGTAGATAAAGAATTTATTAAGCATTTCCAATGTGCCTGGCATGGAGCTAGTGCAATATATCAGACCCAAAAGGGTACTTAGTAAGTATATAAATTGGGCAATTTTTAACCTGCAAGGCATCTGATTAGTAAAGCAATGGGCCTTCTGGGCTTGGGCATATTAAAGTACATTAATTCTTATAAACCTAATGGGTTTTTTTGAACTGTTTCACATAATTGAAGAAATGCATTCTCAGGTCAGTGGTTTGGGCTATTACACAAGAGGTGGTAATTAATTCTGAGAGAATGGATTACTATATTACCAAAGGACAAACTTTTTTTTAAAAGTGTTTGAGACTAAAGCAAATGTAAACTCAAAGGAATTTTAGGGACTTCAAACCCAATCATCTCATTTTAGAGATGAGGAAACTGATACTCAGAGAGGGAAACTGATTTGCCCAAGGTCACAGACACACTAAGTAGCACAGTAAAGATTCAAAACCCATGGTCTTCAATTCCAAACATTCAACAGATCTCTTAAAGTCAAGACAAAGTTTGCATCTCCCTCAGAAAAGGAAGCTCCTCTAAATGGTTTGCAAACAGACGGCCCAGTCTGTCTGCATCAAAAAAGAAAAATGTAGAAGTGTCATAATTAACCTTCTGAATAGCTCTTTATGATTAAAGAAGTTTCATACCCATTATCTCAGTTGAAATTCATAGCAATTCTAATGTTCAGTTTTTTCAGTTATATCTGACTCTTTTTGTGACCCTATTTGGGGTTTTCTTGGGCAAAGATGCTGAAATAGTTTGCCATTTCCTTCTCAGTATCATTTTATGGATTAGAAAAACTGAGGCTAAGAGGGTTAAGTGACTTGTCCAGAGTCATATAGTAGTAAGTGTTTGAGGCCAGATTTGAATACAGGCAGATTGACCACAGGTCTGGCCCTCTACCCTTGTACCACCCAGCTGCCCTTACATTTAGTATTTCTTTAATGATCTGTCAGCAGGGATTGAGAATGCTCTCCACACTTCTCTCCTCCTCAACATTCTTATCCTTCCTTGGGCTTCATGAACCAGGCTTTCCTCCTTAAAACTCAGTGTCTTTTGCTGGTTTATCATCCATCTGTTCTCTCTATACTTCTTAGTCATTTAGATTCAATCATTTCTATGTTTAAGACAGCTTTATGACTAGGTCTGAACTCTCTCCAGAATACTGCCTATTAGATGCATCTCAAATTTAACAGGTCTAAAAGAAAAATCACTAAATTGCCTCCCATTCTATTTATCCCATGAAAAATCTGTCTTTACTTCTCTACTTCTATTGAGCCTAACATCCCTATCAATTAAACCACAACATACTCTCTTGGATAGAAACCCACCCTAAATTCAGGTCCTTGTCAACTTTCTTCTATCTGTCTGTCTATCTATCTATCTATCTATCTATCTATCTATCTATCTATCTATCTATCTATCTATCTATCTATCTATCTATCTAAAGAGGCTTCCTGCTTCCACTCTTCACTTCTTCCTCCACTCATAGTAGCTTTTCTGAGCTTTTCTTTCTAAGGCTCAGGCCTGAGAATATTACTACCCTGCTCAAAGATCTTCAAAGACTTCCTACTGCCCCTACCAAGATAAAATACACATCTCAGGTTAAGCACTGAAACTTCCACAATATGGTTCTGAAATATTTGTTTTTTCTGCTTAATCTCCTACCACGTACATTTCAATTATATCCCAACTAGACAATGAGTTATTTCTTAAACTAGATATTCCACATCATGCCTCTGCTGGTTTGAACCAGTCATCCCTAATGCCAAGAATCTATCTTTTTTCTCCTATCTTTATCTCTCTGAAGGCTTCACTCAGCTCAGCTCATATGCCACATGCTCTATGAAACTCTCCTGGTCCCCTTCCTTGGTTATTAATGCTCTTTCTTACTCCTCATATTTTACTTCACAGTTTACTTAAGTGCACATTTTATATGTCCCAGTAGAATATAAGGCAGGGAACTGTTCATATGTGTATTAATTATAATAAAAATAATTTTAATATACATAATAAACCCCTTAAGAATAATGGTAACAGCTAACATTATATAGCAACTGTTATATTCCAGGCATTGTGCTAAGTGCTTTAAAATTATTATCTCATCTTATATTCACAACCACCTTGGGGGGTAGGTACTATTATTGTCCCTATTTTCAGATGTGGAAATTTAAGGAACGGAAGAGACTTGCCTTTATACTGACTGTCCTACATACCTGGCATTCACTGTCTAGCTATCTCTGACCTCAAGTCTTTCTTTAATCGAACTTAAGGGTTGCCTTCTACAGGAAACTTTACCTCCTCCCATCTTACACCCCTCAAATTACTCCTCTCTATTACCTTGTACATACGGGTTATCTCAGTAATAAAAATATTAATGGCTCAAACCTACTCAAAACTTTAGGGAAAGCCCTCTTGACATTATATATACTTATATACACAAATGGGCAGTCGGGTGGCACAGCAGATAGTGTGTCAGACCTGGAGTCAGTAAGACTCATCTTCCATTATCAAATCCATTATCAGATATACTAGCCATGTGACCCTGAGCAAGTTGCTTAATCCTGTTTGCCTCAATTTCCTCATTTGTCAAATGAGCAGAAGAAGAAAATGGCAAACCACTCCAATATCTCTGCCAAGAAAATCCCAAATGGGGCCATAAAGAGTCAGACACAACTAAAAATATCTAAACAACAAATACCTTACCTTCTGTTGGAGAAGACAACATTTACAATCTGCCTGAGAGCAGGAATGATTTCATTTTTGTGTTGTTAGCTCCAGTGCCTATCACAGTGTATAGCACTTAATAAAGTCCTATCTACTGATTGTTAATTATTTCACTACTAAAATTCTCAAAACTGCAGTAGAGTATCTCACAGTAGAAAGAACGTTAGGTTATGGATAAGAATCCTAGTTCTACCACTTATCAGTCATAAGATTTTGAGTAGTTATTAACCTCTCTGAGCCTCAGTTTTCTCAGTACTTCTAATATCTATCCAAGAGAATCTTTTGAATAAGAAATTAGGTCAGATAACAGCTATTATTCATCATGCAGTGAGAGCTGAGATAGCTGAAAGTTTTAGTTACCTCTGAGAAGTCAAACCATAAAAAGACCTCAAAAATCAAAGGACATAAGTTTGAATTTCTTAACATTTCTGAGGCTCAATTTCCTTGTTTATAAAAAGGATTGGATTAGATAGCTACTTTCTGACTCTAAAACTATGATCTTACTTTGATAAGGCTAATTCAGTAAAATGGGATTTGATTTTTAAAAATTTTATTCAATTTGAAAATTCTGAACTTGCTTCACTCCCTCAAAAAAGGGGATGTTTTCTTTATACAGTGGAATTCAAAGAAAACTATATACAAAACTTTGAATCTCCATTTCATAACACTTGCTTTTTTAAAAAAGTGCCTAACAAATTCAACATGTTTATTTTAAGCTGTCCTGTGTGGGGCTTTTTTTTCTATTCTGTGTATTTCAAAAATCTTTCAAAGATTTTCTTTTTTTCCTGACACCTCTATTTTGCTAAGGCATTCCTCTCTCAACCCTTCCCCCTACCCTGTGGCCTGTGAAACAGAGGTTAAAACACCCTTGAATTTAAAAATAGGCAAGGAAAATGAATCCACTCAGTGCCCATGACCAATGTGTATCTCTTTTTGTACCTTCAGTCCATCACTTGGCTGTCAGGGAATGAGTGACATATGTTTCATCCTAAGTATGACTTTATTTTTACATGTCCATTGCCTCATCAGCTATGAGAGAGCTGAATTTTTGCCTGCCTTCCACTCACTTAAGCTAGATGATTGCCTTGGAACCGGAAATTTAACAATCACTCTCACCAGTGACTTTTAATCTAGTCACAGAATTTCTGAGGCTGAAGAACATTATTTCCATCTACTTCCATTTTATGGATGAAGAAACTGAGATGCAGAAAGGAAAAGGAGTTGCTCAAGGTCACAAGGGTAAAATATAGTAGATCCAGGACTTTAACTCAGATCCTTTTATGTAGCATTTTGTATTTCTGTTTTTGTAAATCTTTAATTTCTATCTTAGTAACAACTCTAAGACAGAATAGAAGGACAATATTCGGAGTTAAGTGAATTGCCTTACAAAATTAGTTACAAAGCTAGGAAGTGTCTGAGGCTAGATCTGAACCCACATCCTTCCATTCAGGTTTCTCTCCTGCTCTCAAATGCTCATGCATTTGAAAGCATAATAATGTCATGTGAAAAAAAAGAACCAAATGCTAAGCTGAACTGTAACCTAATTTCTTAAGCAGCTGCAGAGGAAAAAAGGTATTTAAAGTGGTTAGAAAGAAGGAACTAAGTAAAGGAATAATGATGGAGCAGAAGCTTATCACTGACTTTTACAACAGCTATATTTAGTCCAAATTCTTAATGAAATCAGCAGGAATTATTGGCAACCATCTTCCAACATTCCTCCAGCCTCTCCTTTCTTCCACCCACCTGGGTGGCTAAACTTAGTTGCTAATCTATGGAAAGATGGACCAAAGGTTCTAATTCAATTAAAATAATATTTTAGAGGCAAGCACACTTGGACAAAACTTGTGGTTTGTTGGTTGTGGGGTTTTTTGTTGTTTTTTTTTTTTTTTTGAGGGGAGTGCAGGAGAATGAATCTAGCAAGAGCAGAAAATGCCTTCAGAGGAATCTAGTACTACGTAGGTCCTGCTGCCATGATGAGAAAAAAAAGACTTGAAAGATTCCCAGCCTAAGTGGCCCAGAACTCATGCCTTCCTACTAACCCAACTTCAACTGACTTGTTTTCTATATTTGGTGACCTCTTAGAGCCACGAGTTCAATGATCACCATGAAGCAAATGACTCACTCCCACATCTATAAATAAAATTCTAGTGTCTCTCCTGAGTCCAGTCATATGATCAACTAATTACTGGACATTTCAAACAGTATATCTCAGTCACAGAACTAGCCTTTTCTCTAAAACCTTTGTCTTTTTAACTTCTTGGTTTGCACCAAGGACACCACTATCCATATATATTTTATTTTTAAATAATACAATTTTACAATATATTATATACAAATATAATGTAAATTTTTTAAATGCATAATATATAAATAATATATAAATAATATAATATATATAAATAATGAGATAGATTTTATATATACAGATATACAAAAACATAAAAATTTGTAACCTTGGAACCCTCCTAGACCCCTCACTCATCCTCACCACACATAATTGCTAGGTTGGATGGAATCCTGGCCTAAAGTCAGGACAATTAAAATTCAAATCCTATGGGGCAGCTGGGTAGCTCAGTGGATTGAAAGCCAGGCCTAGAGATGGGAGGTCCTAGGTTCAAATCTGACCTCAGATACTTCCCAGCTGTGTGACCTTGGGCAAGTCTCTTGACCCCCATTGCCTACCCTTACCACTCTTCTGCCTTGGGGCCAATACACAGTATTGACTCCAAAATGGAAGATAAGGGCCCTAAAAAAATAAATAAATAAAAATTTTAAAAAATTCAAATCCTGATTCAGATGCCTAATGTGGCCCTGGGCAAGTCACTTAATATTTGATTGCCTCACTTTCTTCATCTGTAAATGGGGAACAGCACCTACCTCCCAGGGTTGTTAAGAAGATAAAACATTTGCAAACTGTAAAGTGTTAGATAAATGCATGTCTACTATTATCACCCTGATTTAAGATTTAATCATCTCTCACCTGGCCAATTTCAATCTTTCTTTTCTCCACAATTTTTTAAAAATACAAAATGGACCATGTTACTGACATGGATCAATAAGACCAGAGATTACCCATTACTTTTAGGATCCAAAACAAACTCCTATTGCCATTTAGAGCCCTTTACAATCATTCCTCTCCTTAATGCAACAAAGTCACATAGCCAGAGTATCCTTCTGGCTTGCCCTCACACATAATGTGTTGCATCTCTCCTCTTCATATCTCTCATGGTTGTCCTTATGCCCAGAACACACTCTTTCAACCTTTCCCCTGTGAGAATAAAATTGAATGAATACTCCTGATATTTTAATTTAAAATATTTAATAATAACAAAAATGAGAGAGAAAGGGATTCCTTCAGCCAAGTGAGCAGAGCACAGAGCCAGAGATCCACACCTGCCACACTTTACCAAAGCAAAGCCCAAAAAAGAGCCCCACTGATTGGGTTTCAGACAAATTTATTTCTCAAAGGTAACAATGTAAAGTGAGCAGGTAACGGAAAAGGATGCAGCTCAGGTGCATCAAATTTCCACCCACACACTCCCAATTCCCTAGTTTTCTTCACAGCTCAGCTGAAGCATTACTCAATTCCTCTAACATGACTTTATATTAGTTTTGTACACATTTACGTGTGTACACATTGTCTCCTCTTATAGCCTTGTAACCTCCTGTAAGGACAAAGACTGCTATTTTTGTCTTGTATCCTCAGTGCTTGGAACATATCAGGTGCTGAATTAATGCATATTGAACGGACAACTACTTGAGTCTCAAATAAAATCCCTCCCAGGTTGGGCAGAGGGAAAGCTGTCGAGACAGTGTTTCTAGAGTTTCTTATTCTTGGCACCGTCTCAAACCAAAGACCTTCTGGAAAGGCACAGAGTCACTCTGGGGAGTAAAATGTGGGTGAGGGCTAATGTCAATAGTGGGGCATTAGAGGATACTCCCTAATCAGCGATCTTCTCAACAAATGGTCCAGGAGTTTTTGTAACCTCTTGAAAGGAATGGAGAGGCAGCACAGTGTCATAAAGTGACACCTTTAAGTGAGAACAACCCGCTATCAAATCAAATATACCGCCTGTGTCAAGTCAACAAACAATTACTAAACACTTCGCTCTAGGTGTTGTGTGGCCGTAGGCAAGTCCCTTAACTTCTTTATGCTCAGGACAAGCCTGCATTGGTCAAAGGACTTTCCTCACCCAGAAGTGAGGAAATATACAAGTTATAGGTCTCTAGTCCCAATGAACGGACTGATGGCTTTTAAATAAATGAATTTGGCAATGATGGAGAGAATTGCATTTTCAATATAATCCAACCGACAAAAGACTTACCAAAAAAATCTCAATTGTCCCCAAAATATACATGGCTCCTGCAAAAGTGGTGCCCAGATAGAAACAGAGTCCAACTGCCCCTCCAAATTCAGGACCTAAAGACCTTGATATCATGTAATATGAGCCTCCAGCTGTAAAAAGCAAAGGTGGGGAGGGAGAGAGAAAACAAAATCAGCAGTGTGAGCTTACTTTAAAGACTGACTGGTGGCTGAAGTGACAAAGAAATGGGAGGGCAATTCTACTCCATATGAAAAAAAATTCAGGTTTCAGATCCTATATACCCCACTTCCCCCCACAAAAAAAGCCTTTCAAAGGTAAGGAGAGAAGCACCAATTTTTAAAATGAACCTCAATTATAATTTTGTAGTACTCTTGGGGCAGCTGGATGGCTCAGTGGATTGAGAGTCAGGCTTAGAGATGGGGAGGTCCTAGGGTTCAAATCTAGCCTCAGACACTTCCCAGCTGTGTGACCCTGGGCAAGTCATTTCACCCCCATTGCCTAGACCTTACCACTCTTCTGCCTTGGAAACAATACATAGTATTGATTCCAAGATGGAAGGTAAGGGCTTAAAAAAAAATGAATGAATAAATAAATGATTTTGTGGTGCTCTTGCATAAATAAAAATGAAAGAGAATTAAACACACAGTTTATATATATATATAAACTATATATATATATATGTTTATGTATATACATATATATATATATATAAAAATAAAAATATAATTAGTCCTATTCCAACAAAACAGAGAGGGAGGAGATCAATGAATTGGGCTTGCAACTTAAAAAAATTTAAAAAGAACAAATTAAAAATTCCCAGATAAAAACTAAATTGGAAATCCTAAAAATTATAGGTGAAATTAATAAAATTTAAAGTAGAAGAACTATTGAACTAATAAATAAGACAAGGAGCTGGTGCTCTGGAAAAATAAATAAATAGATCAAGTATTAGTTAATCTAATTAAAAAAGAAGAAATATCCAACAAAAAATTAGTCCTATTAAAGCACATCGACCCCCCCCCCAAGATGTTTGTTATACTCTACCACAGGATCCTTTACCAAGCCTCAAAGTGATAAAGCAACCTCAAACCAAACACCCATCATTAAAATTACCAGAGGCTGCCTGTTGTTAACCACAACATTCTTTAGAAGCTTTTTTCTAGAATATCATTTTGAGAACCAGAAAACCCTAGCTTGACTGATTTTTGAAAAAATACTATTAATGTCTAAGAAGCTAAATGCTTGTCACTGTGATTTATTATCTTCTTTATTCAATAGTGTATTTTAAGTATATATGTTAATGTATGTGTTATCAATTATACTTGATGAATTAACTGTGAAGGGAATAAAATCCCGGGAAAACCCTATAAATGCACAAGATTTTGTTTTAAGGGTTTAAAAAGTAATCTCTAACTCATTGGAATGACTAGTATATTAAAATATTTTTTCCTATAAGTTGTACCATCTATTTAGAGGCAAGAAATGTTCTGTTCTTTGAACATGACAATCAATCTCCTGATTTTAGACATTTTTACTGGCTGTCCCTCTATGCCTTGAACTTTCTTCCTTCTCTCATCTCTGCTTCCTAGATCTCTTCCAGGATCAGCTGAAATTCCATCTTCTGTAAGAAGTCTTTCCTAGTCCTCCCTTCAGCTCCATTCTCCATGCTTTTGTACCCCATATCTGGAATACCCTCCCTTCTCATCCCTGCTTCTAAGAATACCTAGTTTCCTTCTAGATTTTATCTTCTCCATGAAGTCTTTGCTGATTAGCTAGTTTCTAGTACCAACCTCCTCAACAGGCAATTCTCAATTCATCTGTCAAACTGATCTTCCTAGAGCACCAGCCTGACTGTGTCAACTCCATTAAAATTAACTCTAGTGGTTTTAACTACCTTATGATTAACAGTGCTATTTATAAACACTATATATTATATATAATGATAAACAATATTCATAAATGTATATTTATTATTGTGTATGCTATGTAAATATACATTATAATAGACTATATGAATATAGATAACATTAGAAGTGTAATTATTTCAAGATTTTATATACATAATATATGTTACAAGATATTATTTTAAAATAAATATGTTTATTTATAAAAATGTACTTTTCTTCCCTGCTAAAACACTCCACAATTAGGAAGTATTTCATGTTTTGTCCTTGGTATCTGTTTCCAAGGCCTAGTATACTGCCTGCCACATAGAAGGTATAATGCTTGTTCATTGATCTTCAAGGTACCTTCCAGCTCTAATACTGATTTCTGCCCTGGACTGGGGCTTCTTAATTGGTTACCCAAGCTCTTTTTACTCCAAATCATACTGTATACTACTTTCAGATTAAAATTTCTAATGACCAAGACTCTCTGACTACATCATTCCCTTCCTTAAAAATGTCTTGACCCGCCTTAATGTTTATAGAAATATAATTATTATATAACATAATTTACATAATATTTATATTAATTTGTATAATATAACATAATTCATAAGTATAATAATTTATTTATAAAATAAACTCTTTGACCTAGCATTCAAGACACTACATAGTTTAACCTAACCCTACCTTTCTAGCCCCTATCTTTCTTTTACCCCACCTCATGACATACCTTGTAGTCAAAATTGTACTACTCCTTGCATTCCAAACATCACCTAGTTTCACACCTCAACAGTTTCTCATTCTCCCTCCCCATGCCAAAAAACAATGCCCATCCCCAACAAAAATCTAAAACCTTTAAGCCCCAAAGTTTTCCCAATAATTCCCAGAGGAGACAGTATTTCCTTCCTGACTTCACAACACTTTGGACTTCTTATTTATTATATTCTCATCTATATAATATGTATCTGTTGGGTACATATTTTATTGTTACTAGTTGATTGTAAACTCCTTAAGGGAGTTTCTGCTAAAATGATACTCATTTGGGAATGAGGATGGTGCCAATTTCACAAAAGCAGGACACATATTTTAGCAGGTCCTATCAAACTGGGGACATTTCGAGGTAAGAGTGAAGTAGTGACTTTGTTATGCAAGGATCAGCCTAAATCTGGTGAGACTAATAAATAACTATCATGTCAGCATGACCAGAGCAACATGAAATTGTCTATGGTATGGCATGATTGTGGCCTGTATCCACAGAAGTAAAGTCTTTATCAGAGAAATAACACAGCTTTTAAAAGTACCAAAATATTGCCCTTCTGTTCATCCCATCCCTCCTGCCTTACATGGGGTACACTAGAGTGGGCATTTGTCTGACAAATTACAATATTTATATTTGGATTATAGCATCTTAACCCAGAGTCCATGAACTTGCATTCTGAAAAATATTTTCATAACTGTATGTCAGTATATTGATTTGTTTGGTAAATATTCATCTGAAAAGAAGTTGATACGGTTTCACTAGACTGTCAGGAATCCATGACACAAACAAAAAAAATTAATTGCCACGAATACAGAGAAGATTCTCTAACCACTTTAAACAATGAGGCTAAAATTTCAGGGATCATATTGCACATCCTGGCCAAGTTATTTCACACAACAATAAAAACATTTCAATAGATATAAATAACACTTCTTATGATAGAACACTTTTTACATACTAGGACATAAAAATTTTTTATATCCTTTGCTAGGATGCAAAGTACCAAATAACAAAGCAAAAATTTTTTACATCCTTTGCTAGGATGCAAAGTACCAATAACAAAGATATCTTTGTTATTTTAATTGGCAAAAATTCACCACTGAGTTTTGTTATTTAGAGAGGGGCTAGGTTTTACATTTTACATCTCAATTATCATTACTGTCCCCATCCCTAAACCTACATAGAAACCTACCATACCATAGCACCCATCACCCACACGTATAAGATTCTTTCAAACAAGAAAACAAATGGTCAGATTTCCAAAAAAATAAGTTTTGTTGGGAAATAAAAATTCAAGAAAAATGATGATAGTTAATGAAGATGCAACCTTCTTTTTCTTATAGATAAAGGCATTTAAGCTTTAAAAGGCCTAAAAATATCCTTTAGAATAGAATGAATTGCTATTTTATTTAACAGGACATATGCCACAAACTTAAAAGTGGCATTGGAATATGGGGATTGATGATAAAACATACTTAAGTTATTTTATATACTTACAAAGCACCAAATGGTCCATTTGGAATAAGAAATGATTAAGTGCTCTTCAAAAGAAATGTTAAGAAAACATCAAGAATCAAAGCAGTTAGTGTTCACATGCTATAAAAACTGAGTTCAATCAGCAAAAAAGGAGGCAATGAGATCACTGGGGTCAGAAAGAACCATACCAATTATGCAAGACAAATTACTACTAGAATTCAAAGGTCACCTTCAAAGAATCGACCTAAGCCCCAAGAAGACCTTGATGCACCACAGACAAGAAGACTGATGCCATACAGACGGCAATATTCACAGAACAATAATCACTACCAAATGTGAAGGGGGGAGGGGGGAGGGCACAAAACCTTAATACAGACAGTCAGTCCTGTTAGTGAGGAATGAGGAACCCTTGACCAATCAAATCCCCCCCAAAAAAAAACAACTAAGTAAAGAGCCACCAAATCCTTTTTGCTTCACTTCGTTTAATTCAGACACCAGACGTTGGCAACCTCTGGCAAACAGAAACACTTTTAGTGTGGACTTTGGAACAGTAGTCACTATTACAACAAGGAGGGCTGTCATCTGCTATCATTCCTCCCTGATGTCAAATTATAATTAGTCACTGAACGTTCAGGCCTCCCTGACAAATGCGGCCTTCAAAATACATTATAAATGAGAAACAAGGTTAAGAGGGTGGAATGGTCCAAATCTGTTACCTGGAACAACACCGTTTGTTGCTATGGCGCTCATAGATATTGCTGTCAGCATCGTCTAGAAGAAAAACATGAAAGGTTTTCTTACTCATCTTTATTATACATAAGGAAACATTTAAAATTACAATTATGTAACAATAAAATTAAAATTCTAATAATTAAGTGTTTACTTGAGAAATATATTCCCATAGCACTAAAAAGAGGGTTAGATAAATTATAAACTAATAGATAACATTTAAGTTTCTCTGAAGAGTCCAAAGTATCATTTAATCACTTGATCCTTCAGAATCCTTGTCATCAATACCATCTGTAAATTCTTTATACCTCCTTAATACCTTTATAAGACTTTATACCTAAGTTTCTAAAATAACTCCATTGAAGATCAGATAATAAGACAGAAATGACACCTCTAGATTCCTAACTCCTAAATTCCTGCCCTCCTTGGGTTTTACTCCTTTCCTAATACCCAAAATTTTCCTCTAAAAATTCATGGATGATCCAATGCTTTCTAATGCTTTCATGAGGAATGGGTACTATATTTTGTCAAAAGCTTTTTTTTCTGCATCTACTGAGATAATCATATTATGTCTGTTAGTTTTATTATTACTATGATGAATTACAATGATAATCTTCCTAACAATGAACCATCCCTGCATTCCTGGTATAAAGGCTACCTGGTTGTGGTGTATTATTCTTATGATATATTGTGGTAATCTCCTTGCTAGTACTTTATTTAAAATTTTGGTATCAATATTCATTAGGGAGCATGGAATATAGTTTTCTCTCTGTTTTTGTTTTTCCTGGTTTAGATATTAGCACCATATCTGTGTCATAAAAGGAACTTCGTAGAATTCCTTCTTCACCTATTTTTCCAAATAGTTTATATATTAACAGAGTTAAATTTTTCTTTGAATGTTTGGTAGAATTCACTTTGAATCCATCAGGTCCTAAGGATTTTTCCCTTAGGGAATTCATTGATGACTTGTTATATTTCTTTTTCTAAGGTCGGACTGTTTAAATATTCTATTTTCTCTTCTCTTAATCTGAGCAATTTGTGTATTTTTAAATATTGATCTATTTCACTTGGATCTTAGTTACTAAATCCACTGTCCTCAGACATACCTTTATCCAACAAATACAGACATATCTTTAATAGGGGCAACAAAATCACTTATTTTACAACTATAAAGTTGGGAAACTTTTTTTTAAAGCATCAATAAAAATGATAACATTTAACAAAATAAGGCCGTACGGGGTTCTGCCACACCTGCAAGAAAGTCAAATTTGTATCATGTGGAATTTCACATGAAGCAAGACTATCTGTAATGTCTTGCCTCTGACACATACAAGATGGGTAGGCCGTTTAAACCATCAGTACTCAAAGCCAGATGGGCCACGTGTAGCCTTTGAAATGCCTGTGTTCCATCCAAACCAGATTAAAGTAAAATTGCCAAGTGTTGAAATGAATAAAATAACAATAAGTAATAAAATAAAATAAAATATTTTTATTTTATTTTATATTTTTATATAATATTTATATAATATTTATTATTTAAAAATAAAATAAAATAAAAATGAGCAAAAATAAAACATAGATAATGTTCACTTGTGGTTTTCTATGTCAATATAATATGTGGTCAGTAGGGATCCATTTCTGTTTGAGCCTAACATCACTGGTGTAGGCAACTTGTATTAGCTCTAGGGATCTCACAAGTCTATCCAGTTTCCAGCTCTGTCCAGTAACATTTCAAAAATGCTATTATGGGTGGGCAGCTGGGTAGCTCAGTGGGTTGAAAGCCAGGCCTAGAGATGGAAGATATCAGGTTCAAATCTGACCTCAGACCCTTCCTAGCTCTGTGACCCTGGGCAAGTCACTTAACCCCCATTGCCTAGCCCTTACCACTTTTCTGCCTTGGAACCAATAGAGCAATGATTCTAAGGAGGAAGTTATGGTGTTTGTTGTTGTTTTTTTTTTTTAATGTGAATACAGAATCAATTAACTCTTATCAGTCAGGCTGTACTTGTATGAAGCACTTAGCATTGAGCAACCCATCTCTTTCCAAGGGAAAAGGCAGAAAAAAAAATTTTTAATTATTTTTTATGGTCTATGCCTTCTAGAAGTTTATGATGCAATTGAAGAGATAAGAGAGTCACAAGTAAAGGACACTTCAAAGACAATGTAAGATTAAGAGTTCAAAAGCAGCCAACAAGGTTACAGAGTTCAGAGGAAAGATAAGACTCCTGAGGGAGAGATAATTAAGGAAATGCTTCAGGGCAAAAAAGAGGAATTTCTGTAACCATGGGAAAATATTCTAACAAAATAAAAAATAGAAATAAAAAAATAATTTAAAAAGAAGATTTTTCAATGGATCTTAACAGATGAGTAAAATCTAGGCACATGACAGGAAGGGGAAGAAAAAAGCATTCAGATAGGACAATGTGGGCCAAACTATGAAAGCAAGGTAAGAACACATTTATTTGAAGGGTAGTATAAGGAACACCTGGAATAGAATGTGGAGGAGCAGATTGGATAGAAAGAAAAGAAGTTAGGAAACTGGGCTGGTAAGATACAAGAGGATATTTTCTCCTACAAGTAACAGGACACCAAAGGGTATTTGATGGGAGTGACATCATCCTTGAATTTTCTGCATTATCTGCTATAAAAATGACCCCTTCCTTTTAATTCTACTTTTTTGATCCTGTTTCTACTGTCTCAGTTACCTGTCCCTCCTCCCCTAATTTTGCTCTTTTGACCTTATGCTTATGAATGTACATATGTACATAAACATATTTTATATATATATATATATTCATCTATTTCACTTAAATCTACATTTCATATGTAGACATATTTAGAGAGCCTGTTCCATTTCCTGGCAACAGCCATCAATGTGCAGATGTCTCAAATATATTTCTCCATATCTAATATATTTATATACCACATCTTAAACTCAGCTTACCTATAAATGGAAATCTCTCCACCTTAACAATTTACAACAATTCCTCTCTACTCTTTGGATAAAATCAAAGTTCCTTTGCAATATGGCTCCCAAATGATCACTTAGGTCCCTTTCTGCTCTAAATATTACAGTTATATACCTTACATTTTAACTTTCTCTTACACCCTTCCTCAATGGGTATTTTCTGCTTCACTCGAATTGGGTCATATTTACCTCCCTGTACCTTACTCCCTCCTGCCTTGATGACCCCAAACAGAGGCTCTGAACTTGACAGCAGTCTCTACACAAGCCTTAGTCCTGACACTTACTGATCGAATCAATTAACTTTTCTAGCCATGGTTTCCTCATCTGCAAAATGTGGAGTTAATATTTTACTTAACAAGAATGATATGGGGAGTAGGTAGGGCAGTATTGATTCTAAGATGGAAGATAAGTATTTTTTTTAAAAAAGGCAAGGATGATATGAAGAAAGTTAATTCTAAATCTTAAAAATGGTATTTACAGTAGTAGCTAGGTAGCAGAACAGATAAGAGCACCAGGCCTGGGAAGTCCTGTGTTCAAATCTGGCCTTAGACACTTTTTTTACTATCAATTCTAAAACAAAAGAGAAGGGTTTTAAAAAAAATAAATAAATGAATAATTAAATGAAATGAGATTTACTAGAATAATCTCCCATAATTTTTCTACTTCTCCATGTCTTTCAAAAACCAGTTCAAGACAGGAGGTCCTAGGTTCAAACCCGACCTCAGCCACTTCCCAGCTGTGTGACCCTGGGCAAGTCACTTGACCCCCATTGCCCACCCTTACCAATCTTCCACCTATGAGAAGTACACCGAAGTACAGGGGTTTAAAAAAAAAAAAAAAAAAAAACAGTTCAAGTTCTGACACCATAGATTCATACTACTTTGTGTTATCATTTAACTTTCAGATTCCTGTTCTGGGGAAGTAAAGCCTTCATCATTCACAGTCAACTCATATAGCAAAAAGTACAACATTCTCCCTCCATCTAGGAGGTGTTTCAAACACTGTAAAAGAGACTTTCCAAAGAATACAAAAGGATTAAAGATGTCTTTGTCAACAGGTGCTTTCAGATATTGGTAATATTTTTTAAAATAACCATCGAGTTTCCATTTATTTGTTTCTTAGCTCTGAACAATAACACAAACTTTATTCTGCATTATTTTGTGTTCTATCTCCCCCACCATCCTCAGCACAAAGACAATTACTTGTTTTGTTTTTCAAATGCTCACTTTCTCTCTTAGAATCAATATTAAGTATTGGTTCCAAGGCAGAAGAATGGTAAGGGCCAAGCAATTGGGGCTAGGGTCACACAGCTAAGAGATATCTGAGGTCCTCCCCAACTCCAAGTCTGACACTCTATCCACTAGAGACACCTAGCTGCTCCTCACCTATTTGTTTTTAAAGTTAAATTGATTAGGATAATTATTTAAAATGTATATGGCTAAACTGTATTTGTAAATCTAGGAGAAAACAATCCAGTATTATAATTGATAAATAGCAAAAATCTATATCTGAAATGCAAGCTGTGTGACCTTAAACAAGTCACTTTCTTTTTCTACATTTCAGTTGAAACACCTCTAGAAAAGGGGAAACTAGATGATTTTAGAGTCCCTCCCATTTGTGAAACTAAATAAACAAAGGGATAGTTTTGCTTTCCACACACCAGGTACATTGAGAGTAGAAAATTTCACCCAGATTAGCTCATTAAAATAGTTTGAATTAACAGTGTGAATCTTAGAGCTTTTTATTTTTTTGAAATTCAATTTGGCTGCTTTCCTTTTTATGTTATTTGGTTATAATGTGTACTAAGAGATAAAGAGTGCTAAATTAGTCTACCGGCTAACTGTCCACAAATATCATTATTTCAAGAACATGACAACACAACTGAGGCAATGTCCTACTCACACAAGTACAGCACATGAATACAATGATGAATGATTCAAGGATTCCTGCTGCACCTACGATCCATGTCAAACGAAGAAACAGAATGACTCCAAGGATGTTCTGCAGGCAGGGTAAGTATACACCAATGAATGTTCCCATTCTTGGAGCCTGAAAAAGAAAAAGAATAAAATCTAAGACAATATTGCTTCAACAACTCCAACAGAGTTTGTTAAGGGCAACCTCAGGGAATTTAATATTTCCAAAATTCCTTAAAAGTTCTTTTGAGTACCCATGGAAGACAGATGGCCAACAAGGACACCATTTTATTTAAGGAGTCTTCAAATAGCCCACCCTCCCCTTCTTCCCCAAAAAGTTTAAGAATAATCATTTTTTGGGAATTGCAAACACAATATTGTGCCTTCAATCTTTCGATTAGAGACTGATTTACAAACTTATTTTGGCAACATTCCCATCAATGAAGGCTACATATCTACATCAGAAAACAAACTGAAGAATTATAGGTCCTCTCATTACCTATGGGAAATCTTTCTTCAATTTTAATTCTACACAAAGCATCCTCTGTGCAAGCACACAATACAGAGTGTCGCAAAACTTTTAAACTTTCATAGCTTAATGACACCTTAATGATACCAGGGACACCTGGTATGAACATACACCCACACCTTGACTTATTTCTTGATAGACAGTTCACAATAAAAGGTTCATTGATATAATTTTATTTGTGATTGTATCTATTAAAGAATCTTATGCAATCTCAACATAACAGATCAACAAATATTGGATGATACCCCATTGAAGGAGATGCCTTATGGTTGAATTTTGCTCTCCTCTAAATATGTTGGTTTAAAAAAAAAAAAAAAAAAAAAACAGAAAAAAACCCTTGTCTTCCATTTCAGAATCAATACTGTACATTGGTTCCAAAGCAGAAGAACACTTAAGGGCTAGGCAATGGGGGTTAAGTGACTTGCCTAGGTCATATAGCTAAGAAGTTAAATTATTTTTTAATGAACAGTGATCCTTGTATCCTTAAAAGAAAAAAATAATAAGTACTCAGTGAAAATACCTTAATTTCTTTTCGCTTGCTATCTTCATCCTCTTCATGTTCGACGACACCCTGACTCAGATTGGTATAATTTGCTAATTTATTAAGAAGCGATGATACCATGGGATTACTATCCATTTCTTCCTGTTTGGATGTAAAGATGATAACAAAAAGAGAACATTTTGTTTTGTGCATGAATGTACTCTTCCTAATTAACAATGGCATTGTTTTAAATCTTAAGTAGTTTTCAAAAGAAAAAAATACCCAAAAAAATCTCCTCTTACACGTCAAAACAAACAACTCACTCAGTGAAGGAAACTTAGTCTTTTCAACTTACAGAGTATTAAGTAAATGGGTAAATAACCATTCTCCAAGTGGCTATAATGCTTACTAATGAAGCCTGTCAGTGTCTAAGGAGGCATAAAATTAATATTTTTTCTCCATAAAAGTCAAAGTGATGAATTGATTCAACATTTACCTAATAACAACCAAGGGAATAGCAATTCTCTCCTTGCTGCCCAATACAGAAATAAGAATACAATTAAAAAGTTTAATTTTAAAAGGCTATAATAATTCATGAAAGGTCAATTTAGCCATTCACTTTTTTTGGCATTTGTGTAAATACTTTAATTACAGAAAAACTGACACTTTCTGTACACATATGGCTAGCTTTACTAGTCTCATGACTTACTAGAGATAGATTCTTATGGGCAGGATTCAACTTTTTCCTTAGACAACTTTTTCTTTTACAAAGGATAGTTTCAAATACAGAAAAGTTTGGCTCAATCTTAAAAAAAGTAATTTAAGGAGAAAAAAGATCCATTTAAATTACCCTCAAACATCTAATAACCTATACAAGAATAAAAAGGTAATTTATTTCAATGAATCAACAGACTTTTTCTTCCCTTTACCTTTCTAAATCAGAACTATTTAATATTCTTGATACAAACTAGTTGTATTTGCATATTCAATGTATTTTTTTTTAAAAGCCAGTTACCTCAAACAGAGCCATGTTCTTTCCTTCATAGATATTCTCTCTTTCCATGTCAGTATTGTTAATGAAAGGGCTGTTTTCTCTAGGGGTCCCATCTCCTATTGGAAAGGGGAAGAAAAAGCACCATTAGTCCATTTTTAAAGGAATCTTGAGAGGACAGCCAGGTAGCTCAGTGAGAGCCAAGCTCGAAGATGAGGGTCCTAGGTTCAAATCTATCCTCATATATTTCCTAGCTGCATGACCCTGGGCAAGTCACTTAACCCCCACTGCATAGCCCTTTACCACTCTTTTGCCTTGGAACCAATACACAATATTCTAAGATAGAAAGTAAGGGAGAAAAGAAAAGAAGAGGAAAGAAAAGGAAAGAGGGAAAGGGGAAGAGAAAGGGGAAAGGGAGAGAAGAGGTAGAAAGCATTAACTAAAGTTACCAACCTATACCCAACCAAGTATCTGTTGCCATCACTGCATATCACTCCTTAGACAGTACTTTGATTTTGAACTACCCAGGATCAGTGAGACACAAATGATGGATATTTGTAAAATGGAGCAGTGTGGTACTATTAAAAGCACTTTACAGTTTCTAAATGCAACCCAGCTCATTCTCCTTCCTATTGTGTTCTTACTGGTCCCAATTTATTATCTACCTACAATGCCTATAAACCTATTAGTCAACTAACAGTATAACAAACTGGCCACCCAACTGCCTGTTACATATGGACAACTGACACTTGATTCATTTTGTTTTTCTATATGGATGACTAAATCACTCTCTTCTACAGGATCTATTCCAAGACGGTGAATTATTCCAAAACTGCCAAATCTAGAGGGAAATGGGGGCACCTATCTATTGTAAGAGGAGTACGTTTCCGCATATCAGTGTAACAAAGAGCTTTTACAGTGGAATTCTATTATATGTAAATAAATAACAAACTTCTAGACAGGGGCACTCCCTCTACCAATGCAAATTGATTTAGAGGGCTGCCAACCCCAAAGAGAAGTTAAATGATTTCCCCAAGAGCAGTCAGTACATGTCAAAGGCAAGACTTGAACTAACACCTTGATCGGAAGACCAGCTCCTTTTCCATTATATCAGTTTCTCATACCAAGAAAAGGCAAGCAAAGGCAAAAAAATATATAATAAATGATCGTGAATAAGTTATTTCATTGCCCTAAGAAATGTGGTTCCTGGCTTCCAAGCACAGCTCTCTGTTATTCTTTGGGTGGTAGTAACAACTTTATTTAAACCAATTTGACACAGGCCTGGTTATAAGACAACCAAGACGAAATCAACTGCATAAGCATGAAAGCAAAGAAATGCAAATGCTTTGAAACTGAACCCATTAAAGAAATGTCAATCATTTAGCATCTCTAAGCAGCTAGGTGGTGCCAATGTGGAGTCAAGAAGGCCCGAGTTCAAATCTAGCCTCAGACACTACCTTGGGCAAGTCACTTCACCCTTTTTGCCTCCATTTCCCCATCTGTCAAATGACCTGGAAAAGGAAATGGCAAGCCACTCTGGTGGCTTTGCCCAGAAAAACCCAATGCAGTCACAAGGTTTTACACAACTGAAATAATTTACAACAAAAAGATTCAGTTTCCTCATCTACAGAATCCTTTTTCAGCTCCAAGTTGGAATCAAATATTTGTTGACTATGTATGTTAAATCTCAGAGGAAAAGGCATGATACACTCCCAGTCAGCCACCACTGACAGATGACATCTCTCGAATTCTGATTGTTTAAATTCTTGCAGTACATATAATTTGAGAGGAGCCCTAATGCAACTATCTCTGAAATCCAGAAACTAAAGTACACTGCCACAATGAGGAAAAGACATAACAAAACAAAATAAATTCTGAAAAATTATTGTCCAAAATACTCTCACAACATAATGACTATTTCTGAGTTTGTCATACAATTGGTTTTTTTATGGCAAAGAAGGTTAATCTTAGCACATTTCTCTGCAAATTTGTCCCTTTATTAGGTTTAAAAAAACAGATGGACCTAGATATATCTATAGCTCTACAAAAATATAATACATACAAAACTGGTCACTGGAAGTTTCCTATGCGAATGAAATAAAAAACTTGGAGAGAGACAAGCTCATATTGGCATAGGTGCACCGAATGCAGATCAGAACTTGCTCTGAAATATCTAGTTTTGGATAACTGCCCTAGGGGTAGCTTCTAGGTTAAATGACTTGCTCAGGGTGACAAAACCAGTAGATAAAATTTGAAGGCAAGAATTGACTCTGAACCAGTAGTCATACACATAGGTATGTGCATGCACATGGACACACACACACACACACACACACACACACACACACACACACACACACAGTACTGCAGTTAGAATATTGCATCTGGAGCCAGGAATTCAAATCTCTGATACATCTTACTAGACTACTAACAGTGGCCAAGCTATTTAACCTCTGTCATCAGAACTTCTAAGATTTACCCTTGTGTCCCAAGTCCTCTGGTGACAGTGTAAGCAATAGAAAGTGACAGTAATAGAATGCTAAGAGTATAACTGTTTGCCAGCTCTACCTACTCCCTACAGGTAAGAAACTATATGCCAAGGTCAAATCTTGAAATTCTCCAGTATTTACCCATAAACATTTACCTTCATTTTAATGGCAAAATCTTCCCCAATAGAATAAGAGCAAATTATGGAATAAGAATCATCCAGCATATTTTTAAGACCCAAGAGTTTAACTGACAATTTTTATCAAGATTAAGTTATTTTTTTTAAATGCACACTGTCAAAGGAACTCAGAAGTCAACTAGTACAACTATTTTTCCCAAAGAATTCCATCAAAGATCTATAAAATGGCCATTGAAAGTATTTGCTTATAGAGCTCCAGGGAAAAGAAATCCACTGACTCCCAAGAAAGCTCATTCCATTCAGGAATAGTCCTAATTTTTAGGAAATCTGTCCTTGCATGTTTTTGTTTTTTCACCTCTGACCTCTTACCACAAGTACTATCCACGGTGGCCAAACAGAACAGGTCTAACCCCTCTCCAATAACCTCAGGTCAAAAGTTGTCAACTAGAGAAAAAACTGCTTACTCTGAAAACCCTGTTAAATTCCTTTTGCACATATGGGTATAAAGATAGGCACACATATCCAGATATAGGCAATAAATATTTATAGTCCTTGAACAAAATAGACTATTCATCCAAGAGTTCAAATGCATCAGTTGGACAAATTAAACTTAATTTGAAACTTAGATAGGAGAGCCTAAAAAAACAGAAACATAATTAAACTTTGTTAACTAGTTTTGAAACACATTCCAGACCACTGTTCCTACTTCCACAGAGTGGCCTTAACAACCATAATCTAGAGAAGCAACTATGGTGGAGAGGCCGGCCACTCACACCAACTGTCATCCACCAGTTAGAGACATATGGCAATGGGGCACACAGAGGGAGAAAGGGAAGGCAACATATGCCACACCAAGTCAAACCATCAATATCACCTTGACTACCGTTTCCCCTCGGACTGGTACCCACACTCATCTATCTGGGAAGCGAGCCCTCTGGATATACAGCCTGGCAACTGCTCCTGCAGGCAGAACAGCCACATTGACTAAAAACACAGAAAATGTTTGCCACGAAAGTACTTGGCATTGTAGAATGTTACAACATCAGAATGGAATATGATTTTTTATCACTGAAAAGACAAGACCATCTGGCTTTGCCATTGTACCCTAAAGACAATGGGACCTTTGCACTACAGCTAAAATCTTCCATGTATGTTATGTCCCTCAATGGAATATGAGCTTAAGCTTTTCTACTGTATCACCAACACTTAATGCAACACTTTGCATTTAAAAGCATTTTTAAAAATGCATGTTTCTGGTGAAAATAGCCTTAAATTTTTATGACTTTGAGACAAAATATCTATTTCAACCTCAAAAACTCAAGGTTCTTATGTCAGGACACTAGGGATCCTGCCATGGAACTAAGAATATAATATTTACAAGTGTGCAAGAGTCACAAACCAAGTGATAACTGAGTGCAAGAGGACCACTTTTGGGATTGAGGTTGAAGTGATATTAGAGAAAAACCAGGGAAGACTTTATGGAGGAGGGAAATATTTCAACTGGGATTAAAAGGATGAGTAGAATTTCCCAGATGGGAGATGAATTAAGGCATATGTGGACAAGAAGATTGCTAGCCATGTATGGGAATAGAAAGATCAGTTTATTTGGCTGGAGCACAGAACATGTGGAAGAGGAAAGCATGAGACAAACTATGGTGACTCGGCTTTAGAGTACTGAAACTTTAACTACTGATAGAGATCACATCCATGCTCCACTTTATGCAAATGATGTGATCTTGTGGAAATTGTTTGGTGGAAAAAATATATGCTCTTGACCAGTTCTTCCTATATCCATTAAGAGAACTATTATCTGGCAACTTCATTACCAGCCATGTTGCTTGGTATTTTGGGGGGGTAGAAGAATGTCTTTGATATACTTATAAAAGATTGTTTTTTCCCTATATATTTAAAGGGTTATTTTGGGGATGGGGGAGCCAGGAATACCTAGGAGTCTATATGAACTTCTAGGAAGGACAATGGCTAAGACTTGGGACCTGGATGAGTGAAAGCTAAGCAGATTTTGAGTTGGTTTAAAAGAAAAACTTCCTAGAAGAGTTGCCTCAAAGTGGAATAGGCTCCCCCAGGCAGTAGAGTAAAACCTGCCTGGGCAAATCACCTTTACTTAATCTCTCTTTCCAGGTTGCTTCTCTAAAATGGGAATAATAATAGCAACCACCTCCTAAGTTTTCTGTGAGTATAAAATATTTGTAAGTAAAAGGGAAGAAGGGCAGGAAGTATCTATAATCATCTACTATGTGCCAGGTTCTGTATTAAGGACTTAAACATCTCATTTGAATATTTGCAAGTTATAGTTATATTGCTCTTGTGTTTTGAAAGAGTCTTATCCCATCCATGACTCCAACAAAGAGGCTAATATCTTCTGATCATTATTGCTATTTAAGGGACAGAACACTTCCCACAAATCTACACCCATACCACCCTTGGGCTTTTTGATCCAATCTATCTTTACTCATATCTATGTTATTGGCTTCTGGACTCAATCTATCTTTACTTCATATCTATGTTATCCCTGGCCCTGAAGGGAAAAGCAGGAAAAGTCCCAATTAAGGGAGAGAGGTCTTAGAGATAATGAAGACAAAAAAGAAACACTACTTGCCCTTGAGGTACTCAAAAGGGAGGATACAAAGGTATAGAGAGAGGGGAATTGGGCCAGAGATTTTAAGGGCAGAGGAAACTTCACCAATGCATGTGGACACCTTTGAAAACTATAATCCTGGAGAGTGGCCTACAATACTGGAGAGGCTATTTGCTAACTCAGACCAAGAGTCAGAGACAAAACTTCAAACAAGTCTTTCTAGCTTTGAAGTAGGGTCACTATCCAAGTTGGTTCTTAGAGATACAAGATAATTTGGGGAGGAGGTTCTAGCAGTTCAAAGGGATCGAGAAAGACTATAGAAAATGGTGCATATGGGGTGGGTGGCTGGCCTGGAATTGGGAGGAAATTGGTTCAAATCTAGCCTCAGACACTTCAGCCCTAGATAACTCACTTCACTCTGATCGCTTGAGCCCTAGCTGTTCCTGTCTTAGAAATGATGCTAGGGTAATTACTAACCGAAAGGATTAAAAAACATACAAAAACGGGTAAAGACAAACTTAAAGTGGTGGCTTGGGAGTAAAAAAAAAAAAAAAAAAAAAAAAGGAAAGGGATAGTGGGTGTAGAAAGTCTAAGATAGAAGCAACTTAATGTTAATGGATACATAGTGCAAGAGAGAGGAATCAGGATAAAACTGAAGTTGCAAGCTTGAGTGATAAGGATAAGGGTTCATAAATCTAATCTCCCTACTTATGTTTTTTGTTTCAGTCATTTTTCAGTTATGTCTGATGCTTTGAGACCCCATTTGGGGTTTTCTTGGCAAAGGTACTGCAGTGTTTTGCCATTTTCTTCTCCAGTTCATTTTATAGATAAAGAAATGGAGGCAAAAAGGGTTAAGTGACATGCCCAGATGCTGCTGCTTATCCTGCCCTACCTCCCTTGTTTTCTTCTGAATTAGAGAAGGTCCATTTTCTTGTCAAGGTCATGCCACTTGTGACCTTAATTCCATCAATGTTTGGTAGCTCCTATCAGACATTCCTTCTTGTTTATGTTCCCTCTATCTATGGAATCTTCCCCTACAGCCAACAAACATGCCAAGGTCTCCCCCAGCCTTAAACCTTCACTTAACTCTGTCAGCCTCTCAAACTACCATCTAACTGACATCTTCCCTTTCTTTTCGACTGCTGGAATAAACTATACTGGCTGCCTTCATTTCCTCTTTCTCTACTTACCATCTGAGCCCAACTCTACTAAAGCTGTTAACAATGATCAAAGGATTAAGTTTCAGGGATAATCTTTTTTTTCTTTACCTGTATTTAGGAAACTAGTCATTTTATTTGTTCAGACCAGAGTAATGACAGAATAACAGTAATAATGTTAAAAAACCAGGATCTCTTAAATGCTGAATTCCATGGTCTTTTCTCCAGCCTCATCTTCCTTGACCTCTCTGTAAGCTGCTGATGCTATTGATTATCTACTGTCTATTGATTCTCTCCTATCTTGGCTTTTATGAGGTAGCCTTCTCCTGACTCTTCTTTTAACAGATACGGAAACTGAGGCAAAAGGATATTGTGTGACTTATCCAGGGTCACATAGCTAGTAAGTTTCCAAGGTCAGATTTGAACCAAGTCTTCATGACTCTAAAGGCCAGTCATCTAACCACTGCTTCACCTGGCTAGCTGCTTAAAAAAAAAAAAGGCAGCTATTTGCATCTTTTTGGTGTATAAAGAATCTTTTTTCTTTAAAACTAATGCCTTCATTGGGGTATATCCCTAGTGATGGAATCTCTGAGTACAAGTATGATCATATTTAGAAACTCTACTTGCACTATTCCAGATGCTTACATTAAATTCCAACAGCAATGTATTGCGTGCCTTTCCCCAACACCTTTACTGCTGACTATTCTCAGATGGATCATTTGTAATTTTACTTCAAAACTTGATTAGAAAAAAAAATTAGCACTACTCACATTTATTTCATATTTGGCAATTGGGGTCCGCATTTTCTTCAACAAAATGAATCAAGAATGGGGAAAGAGTACACAAAAAAGAAGATAGGAGAAATATTTCTTCTAAGAAAGAAGAAAGAAATGCAGCTAAGAAAGAATTGAGAGAGAATAAAATGGGCCAGGCACTCTTCTAACCAGTTTCTACTTATTATATGATCTCAGCCTCATAACAACCATGGGACATGAATGCTATTATTATCACCATTTTACGGATAAGGAAAATAAGGCAAACAGGGAATAAGTGACTTGTGCCCAAGGCCCTACATCTAGTACGTGAGGATGGACTTGGACTCAGATCTTCCTGACTCGACTGCATGTCCTAGCTGCCCCAAAAGCAAAGGTATTGATGGAAAGAGCATAGTACAATAATGAATCCACCCAAGTAGTAGAATCTAGAGGCCACCACTAATCCCAGCTTGGCTTTTATGCATTAAGTGAGCTTAGGTGAATCACTTAAATTCTCTAGACCTCAAATTTTCTCAACAATAAAAATAAAGGGAGTAGAGTGAGATCTAATCTGATGATTAAGTAAGGATGAATGTACTATATATGTGGAGAAAAGAATGCCTGAGGAAGAACTGAGTTAGGTCAAATGACAAAGGAAAGAGTAGGGAACACAGGAGTAAACAAAGAGTAAGAGATTAGGAGGCAACACTGAGGTCCCATGTCTGGCTTTTTTTTAGCAGCGTGATCTCCATCTAAGCTTTAGATTTATCACCTATAAAATGGGGATACCTCTGAGTTATGAAGAAAGCTCTTGATCTGCAGGTGCTGAAAAAGTAATAACTGGAGTAGCTAGATATCACAGTGGATATAGCAACTGGGTTCAAATGGGACCTCAGACACTTCCTAGCTGTGTGACCCTAGGCAAGTCACTTAATCCCAATTGCCAAGTCCTTGCCTTTCTGTCTTTGAGTTACTAAGACAGAGAGGGTTTTTTAAAAAGTTAATGACAATAATTGCAAACGGGGAGAGATGCTGGCTAACATGGTGGGCAGCAGGGGGCAGCAGCACAGCTAGCTAAGTGAGTTTAGTTGTTCTCTGGCTAATCCTGGGATGCGGGGAAGCTAGGGCAACCTGATGTTTTCATCCACATTCCCAAGTCAAATGTTCTTGGGTAGTGCCAAAGGCTAGATTTCTTATTCCTAGTAAGTTAGAATATTAGATATTCATTACATGTGAGGGCATGGGAAAGTCATTTTTCTACAGCTTCAAATGTCCTCATTTATAAAATAATGTCCTGGACTAAATGATGCCTGAGGTTTCCCACTCTCAGAGCATGCTCCTATGATCCAAAATCAATTAATCTAATCTATCTGAAAATACCAGGAAGGGAAGAGAAGGAACACAGCTTTAAAAAAAATCAATGTTAGCTGACACTTGAGACTTTTGATTGGGCATGCTCACTTTTTTTTTTCTCTCTGTCTTTCTCTGATTTTCCTTCTCTCTCTTTCCCTCTCAATCCTCCTCCTCCTTCCCCTCTGTCCATTTCTTCCTCTCCCCTCTTTCTCCCTCCCCCTCCTCTCTCTTCTCTTTCTCTCTTTCTCCTCCTTTTCCCTTCTCTATCTCTCCCTTTACCCCTCTCTCCTACAAGATTCAGCTGAAGACTTCCCTGGATTCTTCTACCCAAGTTGTTCATCCTCTTTCCTGCCCTGGGAAATGACTATATATAGTATGTTTTCTTATCTGCATATATATTAGCTCCCTCAATAGAATGTAAGCTCAGTAAAGGTGCAGACTTCCACTTAGCAAGTGCCTAGAACAGTGACTGGCACTCAGTATGCTCAATGAATGGATTTACAGCCCAAGAAATCACTAAAGAACTAGTCACAGAAATGCTTATCATGTGTCCCAAATTAAAGAATGAATCAGCCAAAAAGAAAGGGAATAGAACATTCTAATCTAACCTCTATCTAGTCTGATGTTATTTACACTGTGGTAAGGTTACCTTCCTTATTAACATTAAAAATGTTGGTGACCCACATTAAAGAGGGAATTGCAGTGGGTGGGGGAATTCATTCATCTGTTAAATTGTGAGCTCTCAGAGGGCAGGGACTGCCTTTGGCCTCTTTTTTTGTATCCCTGGGGCTTAGCACAGTACCTGGCGCATAACAAGACATTTAATAAAGGCTCATTTAAAAAGAATTCCTCAATTCTCTCCAGAGAAGGGAATTGGTTCCCGTAAAGTTACAGTCTTAAGAGTTGGTCTAGAGCAGGTGTCAAAGTCAAATCCAAAGAGAAACAAGGGCACTAAGCCACACATAAGGCTCCCACATATTGACTTAGTTTTAAAATTATTTAAAAGTATTACCCCAATTATATTTTGATCAGGTTTGGCTCTACTGTTGTGGGGCCCATACAATTCCCTAAACGATTGTGCCATCCTGCCTCTCACTAAGTGGCATCGATGCTGAAAAATTGCGAAATGATCTCTGGATGATATGTCTGAATTCAACCACTGTTACCTCAAAAAAGCTTTTTTTTTCAGGGATTTCAAACAATTCTATGCCACAACGTACAAGAAATACAGAACAAAACATATGAGAATACCCAAAATCATGCCATTCAAATAGAAGCAGCCATTGTTTTGTTGTTGCCTCCGAATCCCTAAATACTTATTATATATGGTTAACATTTAAAATCAGAAAACTTAATTTAGTCTCTCATACTACAACCCCTTGGGCACCTACCTCAATTTGTCATTCCCTTATGTCCCTGACCTTGCATTGATATTCCTTCCCTTCAAGGACTAAATATTTATACTTTTTCCTGTCAAAATTTCTTCTTCCAGTCCTTAAATCTATTACAAAACATAGGTCCTCTGGGCCTCTGGTTCATCTTAAACAATCAGCTATAAATCCCTAGAATCTTCTCAATCTCACTTGGAGAAAAAGGAATAATTAGATTCATATTAACCCTTAAAACCTGAATTTCAAGTCTTATAAAAAAATTTGTGTATTCTAGTGCTAAAATACTAAATTTCCCACTACTTTAAAATTAATTTATGTCTTTGAAATCTTAATTCTCTTAACAAGCCATTCAGAGATCAATACCTTCAATAAGCTAACATTGTACCAAGTAGCTTTTAGATTCCAGCTATGCTAAAAATACTGACCAACAGATAATAAAAACGATGACATGGTAGAACAAAGAAATATGACTTTCTTATTCCAGTAGTCCAAAAAAGGCTACAGAGCACAATTAACATAGACACATCAAAATGGTCAAAATTCTTCTCAAATTCATATTTTAAAGAATGTCATCTTAGACATTTCACAGTTTTTCCTTACTCTTTTTGCTAGTTTTCATACTTAGAACAATGTCTGGCACATAGCATATTAATAAATATGGCATCTAGAGAGTGTGCCAGGGCCTAGCAAATCTGCCTCCGACATTTACTAGCTGTGTGACCCTGGGCAGGTCACCTCACCCTATTTACTTCAGTTTCCTCATCTGTAAAATGAGCAGGAGAAAGAAAATAGCAAACCATTCCAGTACCTTTGCGAAGAAAACTCCAAATTGGGATCATGAAAAGTCAGACACAACTAAACAACATAATAAACGCCTGACTTGACTATGACATATGTCTGTTCAAATTAAGATGACTGATGCTATAGTCATGCTCTTTGTGGTGGCACCCAAAAAAATGGAAAATGAGGGGGTGTCCCTCAATTGGGGAACGGCTGATGATGGAATACTATTATGCTGTAAGGAATGATGAACTGGAGGATTTCTATATGAACTGGAGAACCTCAATTAACTGATGCAGAGTGAAATGAGCAGAACCAGGAGAACATTGTACACAGAAAGTAAAACATTATGGAACTATCTGATGTAATGGGGCTTTGCTTCCAGTAGCAATGCAACAAGCCAGGACACTCCTGAAGGACTTAGGTAAATGAATGCTACCCACATTGAGAGAAAGAACAAAGGGAGCAGAAATGCAAAAGCAAAACATATGACATCACTTATCATATGTATATTTGGGCATGTGGTTTGGGGTTTAGGTCTTAAAAAAAAAACCTCTATAGCAAAAATGAATAATATGAAAATAATAGGTAACAAAGGACATTTGCACAACCCACTGGAATTGCTTGTCTGCTCTGAGAGGGGAGAGGAAAGATGGGAGAGAAAGAAAATGAATTGTGTATACATGGGAAAAGATCTTTTAAAAAATAAATAAAATCCTACAAATAAATGAGTGAATAGATAAATAAATGAATGAATAGGTAAATAAAAGATGACTGATGCTAGGGATGAAATAGAGAGAGCATTGGATCTGAAGTCAGAAAGACCTCAATTCAATTCCTTTATCTTAACTTACTGGCTAGATGAACAAAGGTAAATTACTTAACCTCTTCTGAACTCAGTTCTCATCTATAAAAGTGGGGTGATAATAATCTCTACCTCACAGGGTTGCTATGAAATTCAAAGAAGCTAACAAATGTAAAGCATTATATAATGGTAGCCGTGAGGATGATTTTTCTTTGCATAATTTTTGGCATTACACCTAAAACCAAATACTTTAGTCCAGTTTTGATGTACACACAGTTCTCTCACAAATGGACTGTTCCAAAGACCTTATCACAAAAAGATTTTTTTGTAATATGAATTTTCCCCTTCCCACCCAACTTACTTAGTCTAAATAACAAAGGCATACACAAAATAATACCTTTACATATGTCAAAAAGTGTTCTAAAATGCAGACATATTAAATACTGAACCAAGCCAATAAAATTATGAAATGAAAGGTAAAGTTAATGAAGACGTATGTACAATATATTATATGGTAAAATTAAGGTTTACAGTAGTATGCTATCTCACCTCCACCCACTACCCCTCACCTTTACAAAACATTTTTTTTATGATGCCATAAAAAAGAAGTTTGGACAGTGACTCTTTTTTTTCCTTGAGGACAGGAAGCAATATTATCCTTAATTAGCCTTTGAATTTTTTTTAAACCTTTACCTTCCTTCTTAGAACTGATTGGAAGTATTGGTCTAAAAAAAAAACAAAACAAAACAAAAAAACAGAAGAACAGTAAAAGCTAGGAAATGGGGATTAAGTGACTTGCCTAAGTTCACATAGCTAGGACCAGAGCTGAATCCAGGACCTCACATCTCTAGATCTGGCTCTATCTACTGAGCCACTTAGCTGTTCTTAGTTTTTGAACTTTTCAAAATCTTTAAATATTTAGACATTTCTCTTTATAGAAGAAAAAAATTCACTTAGATGATGAAATACTTCTGCCAACTGTTTCATCCTGAACCTTTTTGGTTTGATCTCCGATCTCAAACTCTCCTTTCTTCTGATATCTTTGCAGCCAGCATCTCAATCAGGTTCTCATGAGACTTAATCAACACTTCCACATCATTCTCATCTGCTTCTCGCTATAGTTCTTGTGTTAATTTACAATCCTTTTATTCACTTCTTCAAACATTTCATCTTTGTTAAGTCAAGGAAAATCAGGACCTGAACTGTAAGAATACTGTTCTCTAATGTCTTCATACAAGCTTGTTACATCTTACCATGCCTCTCTTTCAGAAGTTTTAGCATAACTCAAATTTACATAAGGCAAGAGCTTTCTGTCTGGATTTTCAATGCAAACTCTAAATCAAAAAATGACAGCTACTCCTAATCCAGGGGGTCATAAAAACCACAATAAAATCCAAAAGCAGATGACTAAATGATAGAAAGATAATCTCATTTTGGTTCTAGGAGTTATAGCCTTGAATTGCATAAAATTTAAGTATTTATCACTATGTTCCAGGCCCTGTGCTTGAATCCTAAAGTTTTTCATCTAAAGACTACACATTGAAGCTCACTAAATTTTTCCCCCTGAAGATAGGTAAAAAGGATAGAAGCAAGTATATGGAAGTATAGTCCTTTAAGAATAGTAGTAGCAAGAGTACTGAGCCTCAGAATTCCCTGAAGTTGGCAAGGAAAATAAAAGATTAAAAAGAGATCATTTAACTATGAATTTTAAACAACTCCTCAAAGGTTATCAGATACATCATAAGTCAAGTTGTTGTAGTTGTGAAAGAGAATGATCAAAAGAGAGGAATTCAGTAAAGGATGAATGGGATGAAGCTAATGAAAAGGGAAGAGAAAGTAGAGCTGTTCAACTTTTATTTTACTTCTGTTCTCAATCAACGATGACCTTTGGACTAGGAATTACACAACAAAAATGGTTCTGAGGAAACTGAAACAGAAGCTAAGCAAGGATAGTATAACAGAACCAACCCTTAGTTGCTCTAGAAGAGTCTAGGGTCAATAAGCTCTGATAAGTCCTTAAACTAAGGTACTGAAAGTGGCAGATACAAGTCACTGAGGACTAAGAATGATTTTTGATAAATTATGAAGATTGAGAAGTACTACAGGATGGGACATGGTCAAATATTGCTTCCATTGTCAAAGAAAGTGGAATCTGCAAAGGCAACTGGGCTTGACTTTATTGGCAAAGTATTGGAATATTATCAACATATCAATGGATGATGAAAGAATATCTAGAGGGGGCAGTTAAGTAGCTCACTGGATTGAGAACTGGACCTAGAAATGGGAGGTTCTGGGCTCAAAATTGGCCTCAGACATTTCCTACCTGTATGACCTTAGGCAAGCCATTTAATCCCAATTGGCTAATCCATACTGCTCCTCTGCCTTGGCACCAATACACAGTATCAATTCTAAGACAGAAGGTAAGGGTCTAAAAAAAAGAAAGACCATCTAGAAAAGGAAACAGTGATAGCAAAGAGTGCAAATGGTTACATCAAGAACAAGTCATATAAAACCAATCTCATTTCCTATTTAGGTAGGATTATGAGACTGAACGAACAGAGGTTGTATCATTTAGCTAGATTTCGGGAAACCATCTGACAAAATCAAGGACTCCATATGGTCAAGTTATACAGTAGACTAGAAAAAGTACATGTAAATAGATCTGGATGAATGGCCAGAACCAAAGTATAGCCTTGGGGCTGGGTGATGTTTTCTTAGAATTAAATCTCTGGTGACCCAAGAATCTGAAATTGGCCTTATGCCAGATTTTGTCATCTTTCTGCTTAAAGGCAGCACAGATGGCAAGCATATCAAAATTTATAGACAGCAAAGTGAGGAAGGATAATATAATGGACAGTAAAGATAAAAAAAAAAAAGATCAACAGACTAAAACTGGATAATTTTTTTAAGCCAGACCAATAGGTTGAACTTAAAATGAATAAAATCAATAAGATCCAAGATGGCTGTTCATCTGAAAAAAGGTATAGGACAAGCAAGAGATGCTGAACTCAGATTGTAGATGGAGGCCTTTTCTAGAAATGTTCAACATGGGAATTTGTTTGGTTTGAATATGTATGTAAGAGGGGTTATAGTTTTCTTTCATTTTCAACAAGAGGGGGAGATAAGGAGAGAAATCAGATTGTGATTGATTGAAAAATATAAAATGTAATTTTTAAAAAGATAGCTGTTTTAGCAAACCACAAACTCAATGAACCAAGAGAATGATGAATACCACGGACAAAAAAGCTTAAGTAATCATATGCTGCATTAACAGCACAAAAGGGACATTCTGAGTTATTGTGTTCAGTTCTAGGCATTACAATTTGGGAAGATCAATAAGATGGAGAGCATTCAGAGTACCCCAGAAGGTGACTGAAATTGAGATCATGCCATATGAGGGTTAATTTAAAGAAGTAGGGATGTTTTAAGAACAGTGCTCACCTATGAAAGTCTGTCCCATAGAAGAGGTCGGGCATTGTGTTTAGTTACAGAGGACCGTTCTAGGAGCACCTGAGATCAAGCAGATTTATACTTGGGTTTAAGGAAAATCTTGCTAATAATTAGAACAGGTTTTCCCTCCACTGAAGGTCTTGCTTGACCACCACTTCTTGTCTGATGTGGAATTGGACTATATGACTTTTGAGATTTCTTCTAACTCTGATTCTATGATAATCACCAGCTGTATAAATTACTGTGTATAAAAAACAAACAGTAGACAGTTTAGAAGTTTCACAGAGATATTATAATCCTTCAAGGGAGCATAATCAGCATTAAAAAGTCCAACATTGTATATATTTTTCAGTGACCAATACAGTAAGAATTTCATAGTCTAATAGTAATGTACTGATATTTTACTAAAAATAAGTGGAGGAGGAAAAATCCAAACTGAATATCCTGAAGGACAAGATGATTGGGGTAAAGTGGTGCCAGAAGGATAAAGTCACTTAATACACATAATCTACATTTCTATGTGTCTATATGAGGGGAGGCAGGCAGTGTGATATAGCCGGTAGAACACTGAATTTAAAGGAAGTTTGAATCCTGACTCCACCACCCTCCAGCTATAGGAACTTGAGTCAAGTCATAGCCTGTTTTATAAGTGAACTTTCTCAACTATTAAACAAAGGCACTGAACTACATATGATCTCTGAGGTCCCGTTTCCATTAACACTTTATGGAATAAACTTATTATAAGTCAAGGCTAATTTATCCTATGCATTCAGAGTTAATGTTACTAATGTTAAATGACCAATTCTTCCTGTATAGGTGGCACCAATGTTATGCTAATAATGTTACAAGTAGGACAAACCACACTAAATTTAGGGACTTAGAGTAAGTTGTTGTAACTGATAAAGTTATGTCATATTTTATAATATATTCTATATTCTATTATTCAATACATATTTCTATTATATATAACATGTTACATAACTTGTGTTGTATTTGGGTCATGTCATGTTATATTATATTTTGAATCCTTTTCACCTCTAACCCCCTAGAATTCTATAAACAAGTGGCACCAAGACCTTCACAGATCTAAGTTAATAAATTCCACCTCTGAAACTCAAGTTTTTCTGACTGAATATTGTGGTGGCGGCAAAGGAGCCACTACCATTCCTCGTGTCCCATTAGTTTCAAAAAACAACCATGGATTGAGAACTGGAAGAATCCCTGAAGGCTACCTACCTTAGTACAATCTCCCCATTGTACAAATAAGGCCATTGTATCCCAAAGAGGTTAAGTGATTTGCCAGTTCACAAAGGCAGCAAGTATTAAAGACTAAACATGAACCCAAGTCTCCAGACTAAAAATTCAGCTATTTTTCAATTGTAGTACCATACTGTACCAATGCAGAAGTTAGACATAAGTTTAAAAAAAAAAAGAGTAAACTGAAGTTAAATAATGTACTTTGGACTAATTGGTACCTTTCTTCCCTAAAAAGTAGCTCAAAGCACATTTCTACATTACTGTCTCATCATCATTACACTTTACATTTAAGGGCTCAAAGCATTTTCTCATGATTTTATCTCCAGGAAGAGATAGCAGAAATATATGAGAGATGTACTGGATAATAACTGGCTCTCCAAAACCAAAAATGTAAGCAGGACCCATTGTTAAGTTTAACCTGTATTTTTTCACATTTTCAGTCACTTTCTTTGTTCAGTCATTCAATACTATCCAACTCATTGTGACCTCATGGACTATACAGCATACCAATACTGTCCATGGAGTTTTCTTGGCAAGGATACTAAAGTCTTTCACCATTTCCTTGACAGAAATCAAGTTGATTTTCCCAGGGTCGCACAGCTAGTAAGTATTTGAGGGTAAATTTGAACTTAGGTGTCTATCTACTGAACAACTTCGCTGCCCCTATAGCTTTCTATAATTTATACACTTCACACACACACACACACACACACACACACAAAAGAACCTGATTTGTAGTTTCTGTTTATTTCCATGGAACTGTTCTCCTGAACTGACTCCATCATACCCCTGAACTACAGTATCCCCATTTTAGAAGTAAAAAATTTGACACTCAAAAGAAATTGATGCTCTCTGACATTCAGAACAGGTCAAACCTAGCATCAGTGGAGCTATTCAAACCAATACAGATACTGTTTTGGACACCAAATCCAACACTATTTCTCTTATACCATGCTATTTCTAACTCCCAGCAAGCTGCCCCAGACCCTTGATAAGAATGGGATTCAAAAAAAATGGGATTCAAGTACCTATTTCATTCACATAAATATCAAATTCATAAAGACATACATAAATCAAAGTTTGGGATCATTTATGGTAATTCACATTCTTTTAATTAATTCTAGTTTTTTATTTCTCTCACATGGGAAGATCTTAGTAGGTTAAATAAAAAACCAAATTCCAGGAACTTCTCCATGTAGATTATATTTCGGTGCCCTCTTGCTATATCATTCCAAAAAACTAAACCAAGCACATTTTTGAGGTACCAAAAGCAAGATTCTGTGGGCCTTCCATTAAACTACTAGAGATAAAAGGAAGGGACAGAAGGAATTTAGACCATTTTGGACCACTTTTTTTAAGGGAAGGGTGGAAACTAGATCTGTAGTTTGGTATAGGAAACCCCAGCAAAGAAATACAGTATGGATGGATACCTGCTATATAACTTTAAAGTTTTAGGCAGTTGCCTTTTTATAGGAAAAGATATACAAATAAAAAAAAAGATAAGAAGCTTTGGATATTTATTTTTTTAACTCTTTAGGAACTTAACTGAGAAAAGGGTTTAAGATTATTCAGCAGCTATCTTGAAATAAGTAATTCATATACTGTTAAGAAGTAAAACTAGAGTTTGTTCATCCTACCAGCCAAAAGGAAGAAAATTAAAGTTACAATGGAAAAACCAACCAAGTTCATTCATTCATTACATACTTTGCTGACATCTATCTGATGTTAGATACAATAAAGCAATCTTGGGTCATGGTTACATGTATGATAACATACAAACCCAAACCCTATAGGAGTCATAGGAGTTTGAAGTTAAATATCAAGACACTTTTAAAATGTGAAGAAAATAAGGAGATAGGTTTTGAACAATGATGCATGTAAAACCCAGTGGAATTGCTCATTGGCTTGGGAAGGCGAGGGAAGGGAACGAGCATGATCATGTAACCATGGGAAAATACTCTAAATTAATTAATTAAATTTAAAATGTGGAGAAATGTGTTCCTTGAGCTGTTCTCCCATAAAGTCAACCATTAAGACATTAGGTTGAAATTTGTTTCCTAAATCTAAAATGAAATCAGGAAACATTCCAATAAATGTGTTTTGGGAAGAGTTTTGTTTTATTTGGGTCTTCCATTAAGAAAAGCAGGTGTATTTAAGCCATTACTAAATCCTTTTACATAAGGAAAGATTCTTATAGCACAGTTATAAAACCTTAGCATCTGCAATTACTGAAAAAAAAAGGTGAACCCCCATTGCCTACCCTTGCCAATCTTCATCTATAAATCAATACCCAGAAGTTAAGGGTTTAAAATTTTTTAAAAAAGGTGAAAATGCTCATTTTATGCTAAATTGAGGAAAAAAATATTTCCAAATACTTAAATTTTTTAATTCATCATTAAGTTTTTTAGAAATAAAAAAAACTATTAATGTACACAATATAGTTATCCACAGATGAGAACAAGAATAGCAGGGTTCTTTCTAGTTATTTAAAAGAAAAAGATAATTGAAGGGGAAGATAACTCCCCCCCAAAAAAAAACCACAACTCACCTGGGTTTGCCCCTCTTTCATAATCATTTTCATTCATTACAGCAAGATCAGAAAATTAAAAAAAAAAAAAAGATGAGGAAAGAGAAATTCTGATTCTTCAATGATCACTGCAAGGATGGTGAGTGACAGACTGTTGCCCCCACTCCCTTGCCTGCACGTCCTCAAATACTCTTTTTATAGTAATAGTGAATTGTGGTAGATAATCCTAAGGCAAGTCCATCAGGGGTTGGATGAAGGCAGTTTAAACCAGACACATGGCACAGAAACCCAAGCAGCACTGCCCCCACAGCAGCAACAGCAAGACACTCCAAGGGAATTAAGTAGTGGGATAATCATCAGTGATAGATAAGGGGAGGGCCTAAATAACTAAGATCAGGTGTCTTCAAGTACCAACACTTAAAACAGAGGCTTCCCAGATAACTAGAGGTTCTGCCCCTCCAACCAAGCCTTTGTCCCAAAGAAGCATTGAGCCAGCAGGCAGGCACATTAAAGTACAATTGGGAAATTAATCTTGTCTAATGGCTACACTATTCTCTGTAAAATGTTTCACCAGGACTCTTGTGGGTCAGGTTTTTTAATCCTAGGTATAAGTAAAAGTACACAGGATTAAATATAATACTTTATATCATTCATCCCCTTCACTCCCCCCACTCTAAGACTAACAAATTACAGTCATTTCAGCCCTAAGCTATATGGCACTCAAGAATCTCACTTCTGCAGAAACAGCTTTTTATGGGTTGTTCTTCTGACATCAACACTGAGCAACCACCATGGTATGCCTTATGTTAACACTTAACAAAATTCATCTCTTACCCTAAATCACAATATTACAGAAATACCCAGAATTGAGCAATCATCATATGTTTTTGTTACTTTAGTCCCTCAGAGAAGGATTTGGTTCCTCCTACAGTCTACTCATTCTTCTCAGTACCCTTACACAAACAGCATGAACACTGGGCTCTCTTTGCGTGTGTGCGTATTTGGAAAACATAAATAACTTTGCTGATCCTCAGTGCCCTGAAAATCATGATCTCTAAGATTTCTGCCATTGCAACAATTCTCTGATGGTATATACAATTAACCCAAACTCAACTTTTAACGATGCTTCCTAAGAATGTCTTAGCAGAAATAGGGGTGGTTCTCCATTACTATAACCTACACCTGGAGATCCCTTAAATGCTACTGTCCAAATTCCTGCCCCAGACACCCACTAGCTCTGTGACTCTAGGAAGGTCAATCACTTTCTCCCAGCCTCAGTTTCCTCATAAGTAAAATGGAGACAATAACAAAACAAAACCCACATCACAAGATGGTTGTAAAGATTAAATCGAATAATATAAACAAGGTCTTTTGCTCGAGTTAACTGCTTAATAACTTTTTTTTAGACTGAAGACCAAGTTTTCCCAGGCCAGCCAGATGGTAAATGGAACAGTACCTGTACACATGAGAAAATGTTATATATAGAGCATGCCTGGCTTCCTGTAAGTCCCAGCTAAAATCCCACCTCGAAGGAGCCTTTCCCCATCCCCCTTGTGCCTCTGTAGACTATTTCCAATTTATCCCGTACATGCCTTGTCTGCATATAGGTGTTTGCACATTGTTTTACCCACAAGACTGTAGACTTTTTGAGGGCAGGGCCTCTCTTTTGCCTTTCTTTGAATCTCCAGCCCTTAGCATAGTGCTTGGCATGCAATAGCACTTAATAAATATTATTAATTGACTAACTAGTTTTAGTTTTATTAAAAAAAACAATTTTCAGAGCTTGAACTATTTACGGCTATCAGATATATATATTAACTATATAATATGTACTATTAACTATTATATAATATATATTAACTACATATAGAATATATGCGTATGTATACAATACATAAATGTGTATATACAGAGTATCCAATGAACAGACACCATATATAACATGATACTATAATTTTCAAAATATTGCTATTTTGTTATACACATACATTTTTACTATGAGGAAAAAACAAACTGTCCAGAGATTAAATTCTATTTATTACTATCAGAAATACAATTTAAAAAAAAAGGATAAACAGAATACACAGAATAGGTATAGGTATGCATGTATATACATGCATAATATATAGTACAAGCACAGGATACATAATAAAATTAATATAATTTATATCACAAATACACATGTTCAAAAGGCATGCATATTAAGATATTTATATTATAGACATTAATATATTAATATATGCAAAAATACATTCATATAGAGCTACATATCTGTATTATTGCACTGGTGTATACACACACACACACACACACACACAAATGACTTTATATTACTATTCAGTTTCTGCTCACCACAAACCCTTACCTCTTCATCCTCATATAACAGGTTCCTATTTACTCAGCCAGCCTCTTAAATATATCAGAGACTATGATTCCCCAAACCTGCTGGTTTCTAGCACTATTTCTGGTTAAAAAAGGAACCCAGCAGGGGCAGCTCAGTGGATTGAGAGGCAGGCCTGGAGATGGAAGGTCCTGAGTTCAAATCCAACCTCAGACACTTCCTGGCTGCCTAGGCAAACCACTTACCTCCCGTAGTCTTGCCCTCTTCTGCCTTGGAACCAATACATATTAATAATTCTAAGATGGAAGATAAGGGTTTAAAAAAGAGAAAACTACCAAGGCTAAATATAGTTTAACTCTTCCTCACTTGATTTAAAGGGTCCCCCCAAAGATGATATATGTAAGATTAAAAATTAATATCCAAGTACTCCAAGTGTTATATTTAATAATTTTATTAAGAATAACTTGAAGCAAGAGGAAAGTAAAAAGCTAGAGCAAAAAGGGAGCCAACCCAGCTGCCAGTGGTGATGGAAGAGAGACCCAGGGCAGGGTCACACACAACTATATACAAACAACCTAAGCACACAACTTGGGGATGAAAAGGAAAGGGATACTGGGTAATGTGGTTCAAGATTTCTATTTATACAATTACAAAGTATTTTTAGTAAGAGTCTGAAAACATTTCAACAAGTTATTAAAAACTGTTAATAGCTTGGCCATAAAAATGGGTCATAAAAATCTAGGTAAGGTCATCTTGGTAAGGTATCTGTGCCCAGCTGACTTCTCTACAAATGTACTATAAAGAATAAACAATGTGGAATGAGTCCAAGATGACTTACAATTCCTATCTTATCGAATGCATCAATAAATTTAAGCTCCTGGACAACCTAGCGGGAGGTTTTTCAATTTGCTTGCCATAAATAAGACTTTGTCATATAAGAGATTTGTCAAATAAGCTGAAGGCTCAAAGCTGAGGTCAGTTTATAAACTAAATGATGGAAATTAAAGTTTTAAAATACAAACATTCCAGAATGCTGGTTCTCCCCACCTCAAGTCTCTCCCCAATCCAGTCTACCCTCCCCGAGGCCATCAAGGTGATCTTTCTAAAAGCACCACTCTCCTCCTCTGCCCCTTCACAGGAACTCCAGTTTCTTCATTACACCTCCAGGATCAAATATGACATCCTCTGTCTGGCTTTTAAAGCTCTTTAGAACCTATCTTTCCCATTTTCTTATATCTAACTTCCCCTCCAAGGACTCAGTAGCCCAATCTCTTCACTGCTCTTCAAACAACAGACTATCTCTGGGCATGTTAGCTAACTAGCCTACCATACCTGGAATGTTGTCCTCTCTTATCTCCACCTACAGGATTCCTTTAAGCCTCATTCTTCAAGAAGTGTCTTTCCTAAATATGTGTATAAAAATATTTATAGCTGTGCTCTTTGTGGTGGCAAAAAATTGGAAAATGAAGGAGTGTCCTCATTTAAGTAATGGCTGAACAAATTGTGGTATCTGTTGGTGATGGAATATTATTGTGCTGAATGATGATCTGGAGGAATTCCATGTGAACTGGAAAGACCTCCAGGAATTAAGCAGAGTGAAAGGAGTAGAACAGGAGAACATTTTCCACAGACTGATATACTGTGGCACAATCGAATGTAATGGACTTCTCTACTAGCAACAATGCAATGATCCAGGACAATTCTGAGGGACTTAAGAGAAAGAATATTATCCACATCCAGAAAAAGAACTGTGGGAATAGAAACATAGAAGAAAAGCATATGATTGATCACATGGGTCAATGGGGATATGATTGGGGATGTAGACTCTAAATGGTCATTATATTGCAAATATTGATAATATGGAAATAAATTTTGATAAATGATACATGTAAAACCCAGTGGAATTGCTCATCTGCTCCAGGAGGGGGGAGGAAAGGGGAAGAGGAAGAACATGATGAATCATGTAATCATGGAAAAAATTTCCAAATTAATTAAATAAATGATTTTTAAAAATAAAATAAAGGAAGCTAAAAAATAGAACATCCAAAAATAAAGTCTCTTTCCTGATCCCTTTTATAACCTGCATGTAGCTATGATGGAACAGTGGGCTTGAAATAAGGTAGCTAGGATGGAGCAGTGGGCTTGAATAAGGAAGAATCATTGGGAGTACAAATTTGGCCTCAGACACTTAGCTGAGTGACCTTGGGCAAGTCTCTTTGCCTTGTTTGCCTCCATTTTCTCATGTGTCAAATGAGCTGGAGAAGGAAATGGCAAACCACTCCAGTATCCTGGCCAACAAAACTCCAAATTTGGGACATAGAATCAGATACAACTTGTAACTTGATAACATGTAGTTGACTTCATGCTGTCTCTACCCCACTAGATTAATATGATCTCCTTTTAAGCTAGGATTATTTTTGCCTTTCTTTGTAAGTGCCTAGGACATAGTAGGTGCTTAATACTTATGACTTGACTAGAATATCATGCAGGAAAAAAATATAAAGTTTAACTGGGTTTAAAGTTTTGCATGTAGGCTCAGAAAAATTCAACTGAATAAGTACAGAAAGGGGGTGACAACTGACACATTGCAGTATTCAAGTTTCTGATGCCATTAAAAAAAACCACCTTTGCCTTGTTTCTTAGACACAAAGTGTCTAAGGCAGAAGAGCAGTCAAGGCAAGGCAAGTGACCTGTGCAGGGTGAAACAGCTAGGAAGTATCTTGAGGTCACATTTCAATCTAGGTTCTCCCCCAAGTCCAGGCCTGGCTCTCAGTCCACTAAGCCACCCAGCTGCCCCCTAGTGCAACATTTTTAAGAAAAGCATAGGGGGCAGCTGGGTAGCTCAGTGGATTGAGAACCAGGCCTAAAAACAGGAAGTCCTAGGTTCAAATCTGGCCTCAGACACTTCCTAGCTGTGTGACCCTGGGCAAGTCACTTAACCCCCATTGCCTAGCCATGTAACAAATAAAATTAATATAGAATGATATATATATATATATATATAAGATATTAGGGTTTAAAAATTTTTTAAAAAGCATAAACAAATTAAGGTCAGTCCAAAGGAGGAAAAATAGGAGGGTGAATAATCTGGAAACCATGACAACCAAAGCACACATTTGAAGAAACAGAGGATGCTTGACAACAGCTGCCAAATATTGAAAGGGCTGTCATAAAGAAGAGCAATTAAGATTTACGTTTATATAGGGCAGAATTAGGAACAATAAAAGAGGAGGAGGCAGATTTTGATCCAAAATCCAGGAAGAACTAGTGGAGCAATAAATGGAAGTTGTCTTGAAAAGTAGAGAACTCGGCTGGCTATGGGAGAGGAAGAACATGAATCATGTAACCATGGGAAAATATCCTAAATTAATTAATTAAAGATGAAAGAAAAAAAAGGAGAGAGCTCAAGGCAGCTAGGTAGCACAGTGGATAGGACACCAGGCCAAGAGATGAGAGACTCAAATCTGGCTTCAGACACTTTGTAGATGTGACCCTCAGCAAGTCACTTATCCCTAATTGCCTAGCCTTTGCTGCTCTTCTGTCTTAGAATTGATACTATGACTGAAGATGGGGCAGAGAGAGGTGATGTCACGGAAATGTGGGGAGAGAGACAGGGAGAAGGGAAGAGAGAGGGAGAGAGTTAGGAGGAAGACAGAAAGAACAGTGAGTACTCAGCTCCCTGTGTGTAAGAATTATGCTAGATAATACATAGAATAAAGAAATGAATCTAGCACCTGCCCTGGTACCCTTTCACTATTGTGTTAGTGGAAATTACATCCATCTATATCCATTTTAATTATTGTTACACTATATGCTTCCTTGGAACAGAATCTGTCCTTTTTTGTATTTGCATTTTCTTCTTAACCCAGTACTAGACACATGGTAAGCACTTAATTCATTATTCATTCATTCACTCATTCTTATGAAAGGTCATTTTTATCTAAAAGATGGCACATAAGATAGTTCCCAAAAGCAAGCTCTTTTGGGGGCAGCTGGGTAGCTCAGTGGATTGAGAGCCAGGCCTAGAGATGGGAGGTCCTAGGTTCAACTCTGACCTCAGACAACTTCTTAGCTGTGTGACCCTGGGCAAGTCACTTGACCCCCATTGCCTACCATTACCACTCTCCTGCCTTGGAGCCAATACACAGTATTGACTCCAAGATGGAAGGTAAGGGTTTTTAAAAACAAACAAACAAATAAAATAAAGCAAGCTCTTTTTATTTCCAAGGTTTAAGCAATCTGTCTTACCCAAATACACAAAGATATTCTGGTCAGAACCTTGGATTCCTCACTGAAAGAAGGTCTGAATATGTGAGAAAGAGAATTGTAATGCCAGCAGTTAATGGAACCTAGTGCAATAATCCATTAATGTAAACCAGAATTATTTGTGAAGCATTTGTCATCTCTTTTGGTGCATGTGAGGGAATTAATTTTTGTTCTTAAATCACCAAGCAGGAAAAAATAGGGGAGGAAAAAAAAAAAACAGAAAATCTCCAGTTTCAGGATACTAAAAAGGCATCAGAAAATCAGTCTCATCTCACTCACACAGTGGGGCAAAGTCATGGGCAGAAGCCTACCATTATCTTTGCATTTAGCACAATGCCTGGCACTTATTAACTATTAATGAATTATAAAGACAGTTATTAGACGTGTCAGCAAATCAGAAGTTTCTTCGTTTAGTTTTTAGTTTAAAAGATAATAAATTCATCAGAATATGCTTTACTTTCCTATTATATTGACACTTTATGGCATTTTGACAAGTAGTCATTTTCAAATGAATTTTTAAAAACTCCAATTTATGGAAGAAGTTGCTTAGGGATGTGAACCAACTAGCCCACTTGATAGACTTGTGGTTAAAAGCAGAGCATGGACTTCTGATATTTAGACAAGAGTAGTTTTTTCCATTTCAGTCCTATTAAGATTTTTTTTTTAATTTCCTTGAAGGAATAACTAGGTTCCAAAACAAGTCGGTCCCAAATTTTATGGTTCCTTTATTTATGCTATGGATTCCCCTTTGGCAATCTCATGACACCTATGAACGGTTTCTCAGAATGTTTTTAAATGAATAAAATAAAATTATAGGATTACAAAGGAAACCAATCATAATATTAAATTATTATTAATTTAATTAAATAATTAAAGTATTTTTTTCAAAAACTTCACAAGCCTCAAGTTAAGAACCTAATGTTTTGGAAATAATAGCTCCAAGGAAATTAGATAAACTGAGACACGCAAGAAATCCATACGATGGATTTATCACTCACGATACCATGTTATTCTTTTTTTTAATTATTATAGACAGCTGGTGGACACTTTCAGATTTCAGAGAGCTTTGTTCTTATTTTTAATTTTGTCATCTGCTTATGTGACCCTGAGTATACCTAATGGGACTAGGTAGATAGGCAACAATAACATTTGTGTTATTGTTGCCAGCTGCTAGGCATTGTGCTAAATGCTGGGTTAAACAAAAAAGGGCAAAAGATAATCCCTGCCTTCAAGGGGCTTACATTCTAATGGAGAAGACAGCATGCAAGGAAATATATACAAAGCAAGTTATACACAGAATAAATAGGGATTAAGCAAAAGAAAATAAGAAGGACTGGGAGGGGGCAGCTAGTAGCACAATGGATAGAGTCCAGAATCTGGGGGAACCTGCATTCAAATTTGATCTCAGATACTTCCTAATGTGTGACCCTGGAAAAGTCACTTAACCCAAACTGCCTAGCCCTTACCTTCTGCTTTGGAACTAATACTCAATATCAATACTAAGGAGAAGGTATGGGTTTTGGAGGAGGGGGCAGGGAGGTGTTATGGATGAGAACAATTTGTTCCAAAAGCCAAGAAGGCAGCTGAAGTAGATGCTGTGGAAAGCTTGGAGCTTGGTCAGACATCAAAGACACCAAGGTCATCCACTGTAGCAGCATCCTGACTTGTGTCTTGCCATTGGACCTGGATGCCTCAGGAAGAGTGAGTGACTCAGATAACTCTGGAACTGAGGAGGCTGAGGACTTTGTGCAACTCTGCCTCAATTAAATTCAATTTACACACAAGTCAAGACATTACCTTGTGATGTCATTGGTCTTCTCTGAAAGGAAGGACAAACACCTATAATTTACCAGGAAACTTGGAACAAAGATTAATTTCAGCATTGCTGTCTTTATTTGCATGATAATTTGTATTCCACCATAAAAAAAAAAATACTTGACTTGCATTTTAAATGGGGAAAACAAGTCCATGACGCTTCACTTCACACACTCTTGCTCTAGTATAACCTGTAAAGAACAGCTTCTACAGAAAACACCAATATATACAACATGCTGCAAAGCTGATATTGAGAAATATTAAGATGGAAACAAAGAACTCTCACTAGGATTGATAGTTTCAAAAGAAAGCTGCCACCCAAGTCACCAGGTGTCTTTATGACATATCTATTCCCAAACAGAAACATCAGTCACAACTGGTGCATAAAGAGCAGAGAGAATGTATCAGAACTTGCCTCAGCCTGGTTTTTCAGTGGTTTGGGGGGATTTTTTAGGGTTTGTTTTTTTTGTAACAGATTACTGTTGTTTTCAACTAAACTCACTTTGCCAACGCTCTAGAAAGGAGAGCAATGGTTTTTAATAGTCGGTTCAAAGAATTTGATCTAATCCAAAGAAACAAACAAATAAAAGTTCTCCTCTAAAAGGTGGGCATAAGGAAAGCAGGAAGTCCAAAGTTTCTTCTCAGCTTGGAAGTTTCTCATTCTATTTCTTATTTGGTCAGGGTCTCACATCTCTCAGTGTTTTCTCTAAACTCCATAGACACCACTTCCTCCTAATGATGGACTTGAAGTTACCCAGATTCTGAACATTTCCACATTTAAATGAAGCTGGCAATGAAAGGGTGAGGATGGAATGTATATCAGGTAGGTAGCAATAAAAAAATATATATACAAAGGGGCGGCTAAGTGGCTCAGTGGATAGGGAGCCAGGCCTGAAGATGGGGAGGTCCTTGGTTCAAATGTTGTCTCAAACACTTTCCTAGCTATAGGATCTTGGGAAAGTGATTTAATAGTCACTGTCTGGCCCTTACCACTCTTCTGCCATTGAACCAATATTTAGTATTAATTCTAAGACAGAAGAGGGTGTGTGTGTGTGTGTGTGTGTGTGTGTGTGTGTGTGTGTGTGTGTGTGTGTGTGTGTAGGATATGCAGAGATAATTTGTTAAAGTACTAAGGAGGGGCAGCCAGGTGGCTCAGGTCTAGGGATGTGAAGTCCTGGGTTCAAATCAGATCAGAGGGGGCAACTGCGTGGCTCAGTGGATTGAGAGTCAGGCCTAGAGATGGGAGGTCTTGGGTTCTTCCCAGCTGTGTGACCCTGGGCAAGTCACTTTATCCCCATTGCCTACCTGTACCACTCTTCTGCCTTAGAATCAGTATTTGTCTCAATTCTAAGACAGTTGATAAAGGTTTTAAAATAAAAAACTACCGAGGAGATAATGCTTTATTATTAAGGCAAATTAAAAAACACAAATAGATCTTTAGCAAGAGCTAAGTATGGTTCAGGATTTTTTTTTAAACTGACAAATCCACATACCCATGAATAGTTAAAACCTCAGAAACGTTAACATTTCATTTTATTCAGAAAAATAACAGGAAGAAAGTATACTGTTAATTTCCCTTGGATAGAAACTCATAAAGTCAAAGGAAAGCACTGCTGTCAGAGTACTGAGTGAGGTCAACTTGTAAAGATCATCTAACAGTTTCACAGGTTGATAATTATAGGTTCTGAAGAAGACCATGCCAGACTTTTTTCAAAACAATTTGATTCTTTTTTAGTGAGATCAATAGCTTCCTTTCAGTAATCTTTTTTTTTATAGCCTCTCCAGATGCATATTTAATGGTCCCTATCTGCCTGCTCAGCTCAGTTGCTCTAGCAAGTATAATAACCACATAACCACTTAGATACTCAGTGCCTAACGCCCCTCAGGTGCTGTCTCCCTCAAGGATGTACAGAGTCTTTCTTGATTCCCCAAGGGGTGGGGGGGGTTGGTTTAGAGAGAGAGAGATACAAACAGACAGAGAGAGACACACCCAACTAAAATTCTACCTAGGGAGAGGGCAGCTGGGTAGCTCAGTGGATTGAGAGCCAAGCCTAGAGACAGGAGGTCCTGGATTCAAATGTGACCTCAGACACTTCCCAGCTGTGTGACCCTGGGCAAGTCACTTGACTCCCGATTGCCTACCCTTAACACTCTTCTGCCTTGGTACCAATACACAGTATTAACTCCAAGATGGAAGGTAAGGGTTTAAAAAAAAATAAATAAAATAAAATTCTACCTAGGGGAAGCCTTCCTTAACTCCTCTTAATTCTACTGCTTTTCTTCTCTTCGATTATTTTCTAATTATGCCTCATAAAGATTGCTTTGTATGTTATATATCTGTTTGTCTGTTGACTCCTCCATTAGATTATAAATTCCTTGAGGGCAGGGGCTGTTTTTTGGCTCTTCTATCCATTGGCACTTAGCACAGTGCCTGGAAAATACTTATTAAATGTATTGATTGTGTATATACATAGTGTATGTATATATATTATAAATAATATGATATAGATATGTATAGATATGTAATAGCTATATAATAAACACAAAAATATATACATTCATGTGTATTCCTTTTCCTCCTCCTGTCCTACCCCCACTAAAATGTATGCTCCTTTAGGGTAGGGATTTTTCTCTTTTTTTTTTAATGTTCTGAGCACCTGCCTAAGCACAGTGCTATACAAACAGTAGACATTTAATAAACGTTGAACTAAAGTACTGTTTCATTAGGAGGCAGCCACATGGCTCAGTGGAGGGTCGAGCAATAGAAATAGAAATCCTGTGTTCAAATCTGATCACAGGTACTTTCTACCTATGTGACCCTGGTCAAGTCACTTACCCCCCATCGCCTAGCCCTTACTTATCTTTTGCCTTGGAACTAATACTTAATATTGATTCTTTTTATTTTTTTAAACCCTTACACCTTCTTTCTTAGAATCACTCCTGTCTCTAAGCCTGGCTCTCAATCCACTGAACCACCCAGCTGCCCACCTTAGTACTGATTCTAATACCAAAAGTAAGGGTTTAAAAAGAGGCAGCTAGAAGGCTCAATAGAGAGTATTAGGCCTGGATTCAGGAGCCTGAGTTCAAATGCAGTCTCAGGTATGTACTAGCTGACCATGGGGCAGTTATTTAACCTCTGTTTGCTTTATATCCAATAGAGAAGGAAATGGCAAACCACTCTAATATCTTGGCCAAGAAAAACCAATGGACAGCACAGTCAACAACTCAACAACAGTTTCATTATTCCAGGACTCAACCTCCATTTTCACATTAAAATCCATATAGTAGGGGACAGCCTAAATTTCTGTCATATCTACATAGCATTAAAATGAGTTAAAAGAAGAAAGAGTCATTGTTTTGTCCAAATGAGTTCCACAAGTATGCTAGTATATTTTAACCCAATTATTTTGGCATTGCAAAGACAATTTCTGGTTAAGTATTTATATATATACATATATATATACACATATATATATATGTATATATATACATAAATATATTTTAAATAAAGACATCTTTAGTTTCTCAAAAGATCTTATTAAATTTGTAAAGTACTATGACCCAAAAAAACCCTATACCTGTAGCATCTGCCACCATCATGAAAGTTTAAAAAGACTGTTCTCCTGTGAATCTATTTGAATAAAAATTTAACAATTTGAAGATGATTAAGAGTCTACTATGACAAAGTAGAATCTAGGTATATTAAAAATGAAAGCTATCAATAAAAGGAATCTTTAAAGATAATCAAAAAAGATATCTTTTAAAAAGATATCAATAAAAATCTAAAACAAAAGCCTACCACATGCAAAGCTCTAAGCAAGATCTGGGGACTTGCCTATGAAATAAATTGTGCCTGGGAATTTAGAAAATGAACTTTATTAGTCTGCATTAGCATTTCAGTTCAGTGATAGAGGAGCTAGGAATGCTATGTATTTCTCACACACCCATTAGAGTTCCATCAAATCATCCAGCTTGCCTGTATTCTGGACCTTGCCTATAGACTTCTCATAAATTTACCATAGATTTCCCTACATGCTGGAGATCTTCCTTGCTATTTTCTAGGATTTTCTTGCTGTTATAAGAATATCTCTGCAGCCATGTAACAAGCTCATCTTTTTTAATCATACTAAAATGACTTCATCAATGAAATGACTTCCTTTGAATAAAGCAGACTCAAGGTAGTTCCCAAATATATAAAGTATTCCTGGGTATTCTACTTATAATTGTCACCACTACTCAAGAGTTGAGAAAAAGGAGTTTCTCTTTCAAAGTTCCCACCCTGTAATACACTGTGTTTTCCCATCCACCCATAACATAATAGTTTAAAGACATCATACTTCCTACTATTTACTGTAGTGTGGGAAAATCTCACCCTATTTAACTCCATTCATGTTAGCAAATTATTTCTTCCTTTAGCCAACAAAGATTTATTTAGAGTCTATATATAAAGTATAGTTGAGTTAAACTTTTACCACTACACAATGGACCAGCTTACTCCTACACCCCTTTCATCTCTAGTCTCCCCAATTCAACATCAACATTTCACAAAGTCTCAAATAATACCAGGAGGAAGATGATTAATTTGTCAGCATTCTCAAAGACCATCTACCGAAAAGGTAGAGATACTAAGAGTAATCTAGAATCCTTCAATCCTCTATTCTTCAGCCACTACCTTAAATTTTTTGTATTTGTTATAGTTTGCATTTGTTAATAGTTTACATAAATTTCTCATTCCTCACACTAATCCTATCCTAATTCCCATCTGTATTCTCTGGACTTAACCATCATGCCACTCTCCCTTTCCCACCCTGCAAGGTGAGTTTTCAGTTATGGTCTTGTGATCTCAGCAGTCAAGTGTGGTTAACTAAAAGGAATATGTGGCTTTTATTCAACTGTTTCTCTTTAAAAAAATAGCTAAGTATACATACAACAACTAAAATTACTATTTGGTGTTTGTTTTTTTTTTAACACAAAGCAAGTTTAAAACATATACTGTAGTATGTAAAATACTACAATACCCAAGTACAATTTGGTACCTTTCTCACTTATCTTAAGTATAATAATTTTAATGTCTTTTTTTTCCTTTTTATCTTAAAAGTAAAACTTAAATGTGACACAAAGCCCTTCAGCACAGTTTTCTGTCCCTAACTTTCAGTTGTTTCCTATTATCTCTGACTCTCTCTTACTCAGGTAACATAAAAAGATATTAAAAACCAAAAGATAAAAAAGCTTCTTTTCTACACCACCCATCCCCTCCAAATTAACTCAGCCCAAATGTATAATTCATTCCCCTGACTATCCTCCCTTAATCTACCATTGAAGTAAAAAGTAAATCGTCAAGTATTAACTTCTGTCCAGAGCTCTCCTCCCACCTTTACTTAGAACGGTAGAAAAGTGAAACTATGGGTAACTCTTCAACTCCTGGGCTACCACCCAGGTAGCGTTGCCAGAGATGCCAGACTATGTAATGGCCAAAGAGTTGACCCCAGAATTCATCAGTTTGCTGACTTTTTTAGGAGACTTGTACAAAAGAGAAGTTGGAAGAGATTCCAAAATTTGAGAGTCATGGAAAAGAAGACTGGCAGGAAGCCTTTGACTGGATATATGCCTTATTTTGGGGTGCCTGCTCCTACTCTCTTCCTGTACTACACCAAAGCTGCTGTGACAGGGTGGGAATTACTGGAACTAATAGGAGAGCCAGAGACGCCTGGGAACTGACTGGCATACTGATGAGGTTTTAACTATTAAGGTTGTCTGGGGACTGAGCTTCCCACTGCCACCCATGAAGGGAATGGGGAGAAAGGGGAAGTCAGCTCAATCTCTGAATTCTCAGCTGAATTGTGAGAAGCTATTTGCCTCACCCTTTTCCCTGTTCTGTTAGAAGAAAGAAAGCCAAGCGAGCCAAATGGGATTGTCTTTTCCCCTAGTCATGAGTAATTTTTCCTTTTATTAACCTTAGGTGTAACTTTAAAGATAAAGCTAAAGGTTCATTTATACTGAATGGTCCCTTAGCAACCATCACTGACAACTCCCTTCAGATTTTCAACTGGCTTGAAGCAAGAGGTCAATGTAACAAAATAGGAGATTACCTGACACTCAATATGCTTTATGTATGCTGGAAGCACACTTCAACAAACCATGAAAAGTTTTGTTATAGTGATAGCTTCTGCCCAACTACCCATGGTCAGTGGGGCACTCCCTTCCAGTTTCTCCAGTGGTTGCTACTGATTGCATCTTCTTTCATTGTTTATGATCCAAGCTCTTAGTTTAATAGACTTAACTATATAATCCTTGATTGATGCCTTTACCTGTGTTCTCATCCTAACCTTCTCTCTAGGCTAAATATTTCTAAATTTTTGTTTTCAACTATTTCTTTTATGATTCGAATCTCCCTTATCCTATTCCACTGGTGATCCACAGTACTCACTTAAAATGACTGGTCAAGGGAATGAAGACTCTATTTTGTGGGGATGGAATCTTACTCCTATGGGGCTAAGGACCATGAAATGAATCACGTAATCAATTAAGCTAACTAGACACAGATTAGGTCTTGATTGAGATGAGGGGAAATCAAAAGGCACAGCTGATATTAGTAGATCAAGAACATGTGGCACTTTGATGAAGAATTTTATATTTTATATATCTTTAATAACTTTGAAAAATTCCACAATTTAGATGGAAAAATTATTTATGGCCTCAAACACATAAAAGGAGAAATTCCATATAAAATCACCTATTTCTTTTAAAAAAGTTCCTAATCTAAAAAGACAGCTGTAACAAAATCATACCATGTTTCCCCACAATCTCGCCATTGGTAGAGAATATAAACAAAAAGCTAGTTTTAAGACAATAGAAGCACACTTTCTGGTAGTGGAAAGACATGAACACAATTTTTTTAATTTGCCAGGTTCAAGTATAATTTATGAATATTATCTTTTCTGGGTGCTAAACATCATAAAGTTACGAGATCCAAAAAGAGGGATACAGTGACTTCAGGTATAAACCTTCCATTGAAGTTTTCCATTAGCAGACAGTGCTGCCGGTTCTAAAATACCTCCATTTTAGAAGAAACTGATATGCAAGTGTCGAAAAGAAAAATGAAAATTATCCAGAATATTGACAAACAGCTAATATTCAAACAATGTAACCAGACTATCCTGTTCTGATCACTTCTGAAACAGGTTTTGGAGCACCGTGTTTTTAAAAAAGGTTATAGATAAGCTGAATGGCCTCCAGGAATAGGATAAGGGAGATTCGAATCATAAAAGAAATAGTTGAAAACAAAAATTTAGAAATATTTAGCCTAGAGAGAAGGTTAGGATGAGAACACAGGTAAAGGCATCAATCAAGGATTATATAGTTAAGTCTATTAAACTATGAGCTTGGATCATAAACAATGAAAGAAGAGTGAGTTCTATCTTGTCTCAGAGTAGAGATGAGTTCAAATCTGAACTTTGACATTTACTAGCTGTGTGATCCTGGGCAAGTCACTTAAGCCCTATTTTGCCTCAAGTTCCTCAACTGAAAAAATGAAGATAATAATAGCATCTACCTCCCAGGATTATTATGAGAATCCAGTGAGATAATATTTGTACGGCAAAGCATTTACCATTATGTGCCTGGCACATACTAAGTGCAACATGCCAGTTGTGATAGTAATTGTTGTTTTAGTTGTTATTGTCCAGAGCTGTTTTTTCACCAGCAGAGAAAACTCCTGGTGAGGAAACTTTACCAATCCAACCTCTCATTTCTAGTCAGTTGACTGAGCCATTAAGAGGAAGCCCAACCTCACAGGGACTGGATTTGTCAGAGGTATTATATGGTTAAACATGAGAAAAAAAATTTACTAACAAAAAAGGGAAAGTAAAGCAACAATTCAATGGACTGTTTTATGAGTTACTGAGTTTCCTGTCATTTAACGGTCAGAGGTCTGATTGGACACCTGTTGAAAATATCATAAGAAGGAATTCTGAATCCAAGCTGTGGGAGATGTTAGACTTGACCTGGGGAGAAAAATCCTCAGTCCAGTGGGCTGAACCAGATTAAAAGATACTCAGGAAATGCTCAATAAAATAAAAGTACAACATAATGTGATTTTTCTAAGTTAATATGCTGCATCCCTAGTTAAGTTTGACACCACTGGATTAGACAACTAAAGGCAGCTAGGTGGCTCAGTGGATAAGAGGTCTAAGCCTGGAGTTAGGGAGACCTGAGTTCAAATACAGCCTCAGACACTTACTAGTTATGCTATCATTTCATCCCTGCTTGCCTCAATTTCCTCACCTGTAAAATGAGGACAAATAACGGCACTGACCTCACAAGGTTGTTGTGAGGATTAAATGAGATATTTATAAAAGCACTTAGCATAGAACCTGGCACATAATGGATGTTATATAAAATTTTATTCCCTTCCCTTCTCTAGACAGTAGCTATTTAGATGCTGAACTTCCAAGTTTGCAAAGTGCTTTTTTTTTTTCCCAGCATTTGAACCAGGTTACCTTTCTTTTATTTTACTTACAAAAGGGTAGGTCCGCTGTATACTCCCAAAAAGGCATCTTCATCAATGATACTCAGATACTTGTTCTTGTTTAAGTAAACAGCATCCAACTTTGTTCCATTGAAGGCATATCCTTGGACCCAGATAAAGCCATTATTAAAGAGTTTCCTCACTCAGTAGATAATATAGTCCAGAAGTTTGCAAGTAAAGAGACAAGGGCTAAGTTTAGGATTATTGATTGAAATTTCCATCTCAGTTTAGGCTCAGCTCTGCTTGTTTTCAGATGCTTGTAAGTCTTGATTTCCCTTTCCATAGAGACAGAGAGAGAAATACAGAAAAAAGACAGAGAAAGAGAAAGAGACAGAGACAGAGACAGAGACAATATGAGAGACACAGAGAGAGAAGGAAAGAGAGAAAAAGAGAGAGAGAGATATAGACAGAAAGATAGAGACAGAGACAATGAGAGAGAGACAGACAGAGAGAAGGAAAGAGAGACAGAGACAGAGAGAGAAGGAAAGAGAAAGAGAGACAGAGTCAGAGAGAGATACAGACAGAAAGATAGAGACAGAGACAATGAGAGAGAGAGAGAGAGAGAGAGAGAGAGAGAGAGAGAGAGAGCTGCAAAGTGCTTTTTAATCAAGACAATACTGAGACAACAATACAAGTATTATTCTCATCTTAAACTATTACTTCTCATTTAGTAGAGGAAAAAGAGGTTCAAACACATTGACAGTCACACTTCTGGTAAGGAGATGAACCAGAAACCAAACAGAAGACTTCTGATGGCAAGTTCATTAGAGCTCTCCTCAAAACCACGTTTCCTCTTCTCTATGTAATCTCTCCAAATTGTTCCACCTAATTCTGAACTTGGCAAATTGAATAGCTCAGTTTTAGCCTTGTTCTTCATTTGTACCATGGAAAATGTCCATCCCTGCTCTAAGATTTAACACTATCTATCCTTTAAAAAAAAAAAAAAAAGGTACAGGTGGACAGAGCACTGTCCTTGGAACGAGGAAGAGTCATCTACCCAGGTTCAAATTTGGCCTCAGATACTTACTTTTTGCCTTCAGATACTTACTAGCTGTATGATGCTGGACAAGCCATTTCACTCTGTTTGCCTCAGTTTCCTCATGTGTAAAATGAGCTGGAGAAGGAATTGGCAAACCATTCCAGTATCTTTGCCAAAAGAACCTCAAATGGGGACATGGAGAGTCTGACAACTAAAAAATAATTGAACATCATTCTTAAGGATGCCCAGTGTGGGTGACATATGTAAAACCTAGTGGAACTGCTCTTTGGTTTGGGGGGAGGGGGAAAGTTTGGAGGGAAAGAACATGAATCATCAAATAATTAAATAAAATTTTTCAAAATAAAAATAAAAAAAGATATCCAGTGCGGAAAGCCAAAGATCAGGGTTTAAGACCTGACTTTAGAAGCACGCAGCTCCCCCTGGATATCAGTTTCCTCATTTTTTTTTAACCCATACCTTTCATCTTGGAATCAATACTGTGTATTGGTTCCAAGGTAGAAGAGTGATAAGGGCTAGAAAATGGGGGTTAAGTGACTTGCCCAGGGTCACACAGCTGGGAAGTGTCTGAGGCCAGATTTGAACCTAGGTCCTCCTGTTTCCAGGCCTGGCTCTCAATCTACTGAGCCACCCAGCTGCAACCAGTTCCCTCATCTTTAAGATAAGAATAATAATATTTGTACTACATCTGCCTCACAGGGTGTTTGTGAAGGAAATCACTTTGAAAATTTTATTTATCTCATATTTTCTTTTCTATTTTTTTAACCTATCCTTACTAAAAACCAAGTCTTTCCCTAGGACTGAATAAATTCCCTCCCTATGTTCTCTCCAGCTCACTTGCATCATTTCCATAAGTCTCCAAAAAGCATTTCAAATGTGGCATTTCAGCAAAATCAAATAGTGAATTATTTCAATGCTTTGGTATGTATTGCTCCTAATTACATTGCCCTTTCCTTGTCCCATCTCACATTACAAGCGTATCAAATGAAATACAGTGGGCCCAAATTAGGCCTCCATTATCATGATGTAAGATCTTTCAACAGTCTTCCCAAACAGAACAGGATTTCTCTCTTTCCTCTTCTAGGGTATTTGGGGAAAGGGCATTTCTGTTGCAACTCCTCCTCCTCTTTTTACTTCCTCTGGAGCCAGTCCAGAAAAGACAGTAAACTTTGCAACCAGCAGCCCAGAAAATCACCACCAGCCTGAAGCTGCCAGGTCCTGAGGTTAGTCTGAGCAATAAAAATCCATTTAAGAGAATAATGGCATTCTCTGAGCGCATTTAGTCCAATATTTCTTTCCCTTTGGTCCTTCTAGGATTCCAAGGAGAGTGCTTTCCCCAGACCAGGAAAAAGATGTACCCAAAAGAGATACTCATGACAGTATATATTGCAGCATAGTTATCTGATACAATTGGAGGCGAGGGTAGGCAGGGAGGCATTAATTTGGAAGGAAGGCAGTCACTAGATTGCATCCTAACAATACACCCTCAGAAACTCCAACTTGAAAGGATATTACATCAAAATGAAACAAACTTTTAAATGATGGAATTAAGCCTCCCCTAAGTGGCAATGCAATGATTCCATCCCCTTCTCCCCATCTCTTCCTGTTTCTCTCTCTCCCCTTCCCCTCTTTCCCTTTTTCTCCCTCCCCCCTTTCTTCTTCCTCTCTCTCTCCCTCCCCCCTCTTCATTTTCCCTCTCTCTTTTTCTCTCTCCCTCTCTCTTCCTTCACCCTCTCTCCCTCCTCTTTCTTTTTCTCTTTCTCTCTCCCTCCCTCTCTCTTCCTCCCCTCCTCTTAAAAATCCTTACCTTCTGACTTAGAGTGATATTATCTATTGGTTGCAAGGCAGAAGTACAGTCAGGGCAATTGTAGTCAAATGAGTTATTACCTAGGTTCACAGAGCTATGAAGTATTCACTGAGCCACTTAGCTCCCTAGTCTCTTTAAGAAAAACCATAGGTGGAGGGCAGCTAGGTGGTTCAGGAGATTGAGAGCCAGGCCTGGAGATGGGAGAATCTGGGTTCAAATCTAGCCTCAGGCACTTCCTAGTTGTGTGATCCTGGGCAAGTCACTTAACCCCTAGTTCCTAGCCCTTACCACTCCTCTGCCTCAGAACCAAAACACGGTATTATTTCTAAGACAGAAGGCAAGGGTTTAAAAGGAAAAGAAAAACCACAGGTCCTAGATTGATCAATGGATTGAGAGCCAGACCTGGAGATGGGAGATCCTGGATTCAAATGTGACCTCAGACACTTCCTAGCTATGTGACCCTGGGCAAGTCACTAGACCCCCCTTGCCTAGCCCTTACTGCTCTTCTGCCTCAGAACCAAAACATAGTATTATTCCTAAGACAGAAGGTAAGGGTTTTTTAAAAAAGAAAACCCAAAGCAAGTGTTGGGAGATACATGTTCTCTAAATGTTTTTTACTCTCTGTGTTGTTTATATTTTTAAAGAGAATACATTACACATAAAAGTCATGTGCCTTTAGGTTCCAAAATAGAAAAAGGATGGTTATTAGTTGACAGATCTTTGAACCATAATACTCACTTATGTGGCCTTATTGCCTCTTAAATGAAGCTTACTGTTTACTGCTTTTTTTCTGATAGAAGTATCTACTTAACACATTTTAAAATTCAAAATGTTACACAAAGTTAAAGCAATTAAAAAAATAATCAATCCCTGCTTTTGTACTCCCTCCTTCTAATTTAATCTGAAAAGGAGTTGTGAGATAATCTGGTCTTAATTCCTAGACTTATAGATGATGAATGATTAAGATATTCCCCAGTCCCTTCCTTCTCCTAAAGTCTGAGAAAAGTATATCAGAGATTTATACTGTAGTATATACCAGTGATGGTAAACCTATGGCACATGTGTCAGCACTGACACACGTAGCCGTTTTCAGTGACACGCAGCAATAAGTATAGGGCTGCATATAGGGCTGAGGATGAAACATTTGCTGTAGTGTAGTGTAGACACTCTATGCACTATAGATGACAATTCTACCTATATTAATTTACCTATTTTGGTTTATTAAATATAGTTATATATTACAAGTATACATTTTTGTTATTTAAACTATAAATATCGTGAAATTATGGAGTTTTTTTTCAAAGTGACACACCACCCAAGTTATACTCGGTTTTTTTTGGTGAATTTTGACACACCAAGCTCAAAAGGTTGTCCATCACTGGTATATACTGTCATGAATATATATTTTGGGTATGCCCTTTCTTGGAATCATAGAATTAGAGAATTAGCACTGAAAAGAACCTTACAGACAATGTGGTTCTGCTCTGCCATTTCACAGACAAGGAACTAAGGCCCAGGATAGATTAAGTAAACTTCCTAAGGTTACACAGGTAAATAAACCCACTAAGAAAGCCTAAAACCTGTAGGGAAGAGTAGCAACTATTTGGGAATGCAGGATGAAGAGTGCCAAATCTGCCCCATTGCTGTAGCTAAATGAAATTACAGGGTATAACTGCATAGTCTTGATATATTGCAGTCACTGAAAGAAATTAATTTATCACCACTATCACCTTCCAAATAAAATAAACATCAAATGGACCTGGGGAATTCACAGAGATGGAGAAAGGAGTTAGTCAAAGATAAGACTGCCACCATGGAACTCTTGCTTTCTGATTGGAATTCAACAATAGATCTGATTCACAGAAACCTTCAGGGCTAAAATATTTCAGAAGTTATGGACTCCCATACATAAGAGCTGTGTCCACTCCCCAAGGACAGAGGAGATCACCTCGTAACTACTATTCAAAAAAGAAAAGTGAGCTCCCGATGACAATAGGTCTTTCTGACTCAACAAAGTGTTCTATCCATGGTGCTCTATCAATGCTGACCAAAATACCTAAAATTAATGCATGGTGGGTGTAAGTATGTTGCAAGCAATAAGTTACTCAAAGCCCATGATGTCGAATATATCATCCAAGAAATTTAGAAGAAGAACCAGGGTCTGTTACTCCACTTATATACATCACTACAGATTTTACAGTTTACATAGGCACAGATTTTTAAGTTCTGAAGCCATCAGGAAATTAGTAAATTTGGATGATTTGTATCATAAACCAAGAGTTAGAATGTTAAATTACACATAGTTATAAAGTTCAAATATCTAATATGATAAGTTTTTTTAAAAAACTAAAATATTTCTAATTTAAACACAAATGTAAAAAAAATCAAGTGTGTTTGTTTAGGTTTACTTGATAGAAATTTCTGTAAATTGTATTTTATATTGCAAAGTATATGACTGTACATTAAAACATGGAAATTCATAGGTTTTTGTTACTGTAATTAGAATAAACATCTACAGAACATTAAAAGAAAATAAGAACCAGGAGGAGGGCTGGTTATGTTGCAAGAATGAGATATAATTGCAGGGAAGCCTAAATGTTACACTGATCCCAAAGGGGAGAAAAAAATTTTAAGACCCAGATAAAGGCCTCTAACTAGATTTTTTTTTAACCCTTACCTTCTGTCTTGGAACTGGTATCAGTTCCAAGAAAAATATCCAGTTATCGAGTATCAGTTCCAAGGCAAAAGGGCTATAAGGGCTTAAGCAAATCGAGATTAAAGGACTTGGTCAGGGTCACCCCACTAGGAGTTTAGATTTGGACCCCAAATCTCCCTTATCTAGGCCTGGTGCTCTACCCACTTAGCACCTAGCTATCCCATTGACTAGATTTTTAATGAAATATCTACAAAGAAGAAATTGTACAAATAAACTATTTTAGGTAAAGGATCATTTTAGATAAATACTAAATTTCCGTCAAGGGAGATACCTGTCTTCAAGTTCTCTGTGTCTCCTTAGAAGGAGAAACATGAAATGAATCAGGCACCCCACTCACTGTTCCATATCCTATAGTTATGTTTTTAATTCATCACTGAGGAAGCCATCTAAGGTGGGAGAACCCACGAGTGGAATGAAATTGAGTACTTGACAAATTCCTTTGTCTAGAATCTAAATAAGAATTAAACAGGCAGAAAAAGGGGTGGATAAATCATGAATTGTAATTTAGGAGAGAATGCCAAGTGTCTCTGAGAATAAATAAGTAAGCTTAACAATGTTCAACTTGGACCATTTCTTCCTTCCCTGACACCATGTTCCTTTCCTGGCTCTCCTCCTACCCCTGGAACCATTCCTTCTTGGGCTCTTTTTCTTGGGTCATTTTTGGTCCCAACCTTCTTTTTGTATTTTGCCTGGAAAGATAACAGAAGTTCTAATCTCATAACCCCCCATAGCTTCAACTATGCTTCTATATAGAAAACTCTACACGTGCTAGGAGTTCAGATCTTTCTCCCCAGCACCAGCCCCTTGAGGACAAGAACTGTCACTTGTGTCTTGGTTTCTCCAGCAACTGGCACAGTGCCTGGTACATAGCAGGTATTTGATAAATGTTGATTAAGTGAATGATTTCCAGTTGTCTCCCATATAATTCCAAGTAGATGTCCTACCATTGCCTGTCCCCACCCTCCACCTCCTCAAAAGTCCAAATCAGAACTGATTCCCTGGTCCCCAAATTCTGCTCCTCCTCTGACTTTCCTGTTTATCAAATGATACATACTGTCCATTCACCTAATCTCTCATGTTTTAAGACCTTGGAGTGATTTTAGGATTTTCCTTGCATTTCCCACATCCAAATGTCAGGGTATAACCAACGTCAGCTCTTCAAAATCCACTGCATCTGCCCCTTCCTCTCTATTCTCAATGCTATCACTACAGAATCAGTGTTAAAAGAGGAGATCTAAAGGATGGCTAGGGTGGCACAGTAGATAGAGCACCACATCTGGAGTTGGGAGGATGTAGGATCAAATCTGACCTTGAAAACTTCCTAGCTGTATGACTCTGGGGAGGCAGGCCACTAAAAACTGCTTACCTTAGTCCTTGGAGTTCTTCTGTCTTAGAAATGATACTAAGGGGGTGGGGGGAGGACAGAACATCTGCAAAGTTAAAACTCTTTCTTTGGGGTGAAAACCTTATGAAAGCAATTTTTTTCCTAGAAATGAGAACAGGAAATACTTTTTAAAGTTTGGGAAAGTCTAGTGGGTGGCAGAAGACTAGAATGTAGAAAATAAGCACAATAGAACAACAATAAAAAAGCAAATGAAATCATTATGTTCATTTTCTTCAGTCTACTAGTTATTACAGGAGACATAACCATGTTTAAATTGTAAAATGACAGGGTACAGATGTTAGCAACCAAATGGCATCCACTTTTAAATCATACTAGAATTAAAATTCTATGCCACTACTGTGTCTGTATACCAAAGAGATCCTAGAAAGGGGGAAAGGACCCATTTGTATAAAAATAAATTTATAGCAGCTCTTTTTGTGGTAGCAAAGAATTAGAAAATATGTGGATAAATGTCTATCAATTGGGGAATGGTCAAACAAATTGTGTATACATGTTAGTGATGGAATACTATTGGGCTATAAGAAATGATAAGAAAGATGACTTCAGAAAAAGATGGAAAGATGTACATGAAATGATGGGGATTAAAATAAGCAGAACCAGGAGAACATTATACACAGTAACAGTAATACTGTATGATGATCAACTATGAAAGACTTAGCTACTCTCAGCAATACAATGATCTGGGGGGACAATTCTGAAGTACTTATGACAAAGAATGTTATCTACCTCCAAAGAAAGAACTGTTGGAGTCAGAAGCAGATCAAAGAATATTATTTTTCACATTAGTTTATTTATGGTTTTATTTTGGGATTTAAATTTTATATGATTATTCTCTTACTACAAAGACCAAGGTGGAAGTATGTTTTGCATGATAATACATGTGTAACCCAAATCAAATTGAGTACCATTCCAGAGAGAAGATAATTTGGATCTTCTCATTTGAGGAAACAGAGGTTGAAAATAGTTATATGTAATTGGGAAAATAAAATATCTCTGTTAAATTCAAAAAAGAATTAAAATTGTAACCACTAAGAAAGGAGCCAAGTAAACTAGTCAAAATGTTCATGAGTTATTATAAAGTAAAAAGCAATAGTACTGTGGCCATGCAGCCAAATTGGATCGTGGTTGGCTAGAATTTACCCCTATTTAAAGTCATCCTAATAGAGAATGTAATTTCATCAGCATCCTAGTACATAGTAAATCCTCTATCTGCCAACAGAGAAGGGCTGTGTGATCCTCACTCTAAAAATCAAATAAGAAGAATGTCTGAAAATGCATTTTCTAATTATTAAAAAACTAGATGAATGGCATAGTAATTTCACCTTCTTTATGTAAATTAAAGACTAGGAATGAACTTGAATTGGTCCCTTGGCAAGACTATTAGAATAACTTTAAAGGTCTAAGTAATCTGGGCGATTTCAAGAAAAATATTCAGCTGCATAGTTATAATACTACTTAGAACTCAAGAAGACATTCTTTTTCTCCCAATAACTCTTAAACATTTTCAACGTTTTGTTCTTAAAATGATATTATCACCCTGGAAATAGAAACGGGCGAGCCACATGCAGATAGCATTAGAAAAAAGTAGCATTTAAAGTTTTACTCTTCATGACATCATTCCCTTCTGTACTTTCAGATGAGGTTCTATTATAAACAAAATCTACTTTGTCATTTGTATACCACTGGAAATCACAATGCCAGACTGCAGGAACTAGAGACAAAAATAAATCCCAACACTCAGCTTCTCATTGTGGATGTCAGTAAGTTAGTTTGTACTGAAAGAGAGAAAAAGCAGAATGTGCCACAAAGCACTTTCATACTCACAAAATATTGTCCTATAATCTTTTTGTATTACCTGGTAGTTGGAAGGTTCAGAAGAACTTAAACCCAGTAGAATATCAACTACTTAAGGTTAGGAACTCTTTCTACTTTGTCTTTGTACTCTCAAAGTTTAGCAGAGTCTAGAATGTGCAATGGAAAGAGAAAGAGAAGCCAAAAACAGGAATTGTGATGAATTCAACCTTCTTCAACAATTATTTGCTTTCATTTAATGACAAGTTTGAGGAAAGTCCAAGAAGTTTGTGTTGAGGAAGCTTGAATTCATCACAACCCCTATTTTCCTAAGTAGATAAGTCTAAGGGAAATTAGGTGGGCACAGTGGACAGAATGCTGAACCCCTGGGGTCAGAAAGACCCGAGTTCAAATTTGACCTCAGACACTAGCTGTGTGGTCCTGGGCAAGTCATGTAACCCTGGTTGCCTCAGTTTCCTCACCTATAAAATGAATTAGAGAAGGAAATGGCAAACTACTCCAGTATCTTTGCCAATAAAATTCCAAATGGGATCACAAAAAGATGGATATGACTGAAAAATGACTGAAAGTTTGAGGAGTTAGAGAAAGCACTCATTACAGGCTCTTATTTGGCATCCAAAATCTCTCAAGATCCTAGATCTAAAAGTATAGACAAAAAAACAACAGTAAAGAGCCTCTTGCAAATAATTTATTCACAAGGGACACATGATATTTGCTGTAATGAGGAGGATTTCTGTCTGGGCAAAGAAAAGCAGAAATAATGAAAGAAAGTATGTTTGAGGTAAAAGTGGGAGCAAACTGAGCAAGAAGAGAAGGGAAATAAGTGAAGGTTTAAACATAGGACTGAATGGGGGGGGGGGGTGTTCTGTTTTATGAAGATAGTTATTTCACCAAAAAGAAAATGGAAGGGAAAATAGTCAAGAATGGCCTCCATGCAATATGGATAAAGCCCAGCTGCATCCCCCTTATCTCTAAGGCAATGCTGTTGTTTTTATTTGCCTCGTATTTTTCTTCAGACGACTTCTCTGTAAATGAATGGGAATAAGCCTTTATCCGCCAGACATTTGCCTCCCCAAGAGAAATATCTGACCATTAAATTTATCCCAGTGGAATGATTACTTTAATATTGCTGCAGAGGTTGGAAAAACAAGGCTAAATTAAAGCCTGTACTTTTCCAATACTTTGAAAAAGCCAAATAGCATTTGTCCTGTAGCACAACAGGTTAGAGCTGGAAGGGACTTTATTTTATTTTTAAACCCTTACCTTATGTCTTAACGTCAATATTAAGTATTGGTTCCAAGGCAAAAGTGCAGTAAGGGCTAAGCAACTGGGGCTAAGTGACTTGCCCAGGGTCACACAGCTAGGAAGAATCTGAGGCCATATTTGTAACCAGGACCTCCTGTTTCCAGGCCTGGCTCTCTGTACACTGTGCTATCTGGACATGTCTACTCCAATCCCATTATTTTAAGGGGCAGAAACAAAGTAAGCTGCTGAAGGTCACTTTCCTTGGGTTTATCTATACTTCATGATAAAAAGGGCTCATTAAACATACCACCAAGCCCTCTGGTACTAATCGCTCATTAGCACCACAGGATCTATATGTATATAAATATATATTTTCTAGTCAATGTGACTCAGCTATTAATAATGCAAGTTCAACTTAGAAACTTTTTTTGAGGTCATTTTCCAGTTGTCTGTATTGTAAATGAGAACTTACAGACACTTTTATCAAAGTAAAGGTCAGAGCTGCTGAAAGATATAGCCAGGAACAGCATCATGGATTAAGGCCTAGGAGAGCAGGCAAAAGAGAATCAAAAGCAACAAAATAGGGGAAAAAAAAGAGATTGTGAGGAAGGGGGGAGAATGGAAGAAAGGGAGAGAAAGAGAGGGAAAAGGGGAGAGGGAGGGAGAGAGAAAAACACACAGAGGGAGGGAAGGGAAGGAGGAGGGGGAGAGAGAGGGAGGGAAGGAGAGAGTGGCACACACAAAAGGAGAGAGATTGGCACACACAGAGGGAGAGGGAGAGAGAGTGGCACACACAGACGGAGAGAGTGGGACACACAGAGGGAGAGAAATACACACAGAGGGAGAGGGAGAAAGAGAGGCACATATAGAGGGAGAGAGAATGGCATACACAGAGGGAGAGGGAGGGAGAGTGGCACACAGAGGGAAAGTGAGAAATACACACAGAGAGAGAGAGTGGCATACGCAGAGGGAGAGAGTGTGGCACACAGAGAGGGAGAGAGAGAAATACACACAGAAGGAGAGAGAGAGGCACACACAGAGGGGGGGAGAGGGAGAGAGAGAGGCACACACAGAGGGGGGGAGAGGGAGAGAGAGAGAGAGAGAGAGAGAGAGAGAGAGAGAGAGAGAGAGAGAGAGAGAGAGAGAGAGAGAGAGA
>NC_058130.1:425592725-425652004 GCF_016433145.1 Gracilinanus agilis
AGAGAGAGAGAGAGAGAGAGAGAGAGAGAGAGAGAGAGAGAGAGAGAGAGAGAGAGAGAGAGAGAGAGAGAGAGAGAGAACAGGAACACAGAACACAAACGGCAGTGTAGTTTAGAGATTGGTGTATTCAAGGTTACTATTGTCTCTACTACCCTAGTACTAAGAAGGGATAGGTTTGAGGCTTCAGCAGAGGGCAATGGCAAGTATCCCTGCAGAGTCATAGGGAATGAGCCCAGCTATGTAAGGGAAGAATGGCAGCCAGCAGCGACTGTGGTTCCTGGCTGGACAATCTAACAGGAACATGCCGGTCTGGCAAGCATATAGCAGGGAGTGTAGCTGCCCTACCCTCTATTTCCCAGGGTATGGAGATAATAAATGTGAAAATGCTTGGTGCTTTTCTGAAGAGGCAAAATGTGGTACAAAGCATATTTCTTAAAAATTTGATTAGCAAAAAAGTATAAATGAGAAAGAGATAAGTAGATACAGAGTATGTGGGCAAGTGACACAGAAAGTTTTAAAGGATAAGAGACAGAGCTAAAAGGCAAAGTTTTCTTTTCTCTCTCAAAAGAGACTGTTCTAGTCCAACTCCCTCATTTTTCAGAGGAGAGAAATGAGGTCCAAGCAAGGTAATGAGACCTCTCCAAAAACACAAGGCTTAAGTGGCAAAAATCAGGATCTGAACCCAAGAATTTCCATCCTAAACAGGTAGCTAGAGGAACGTTCAGAGAAAATCTTTCCCATGACTCTTCCATAGCTAAAAGAAGTTTGGGGGGAAATATGAAGTTTTGGAAAATGCATGGTTTCTGGCATTTGAAAGCACAAGTAGAACAACAACAAAAAATAGTGCCTTTATCTTAAATCCAGAGAGTAAGCTGAGCCAAGAGAATATTTAACGAGTTACTTTCTGTGTGGGAGGGAAGGTAAATTATAAATAAGGAAATGGTTACTGAACAGTCCCAATAACATTACAGTAAAATTTACAGTTAAACCCACAGATGACATCCCACATCTAATCTTATTACCACACACAAAATTGTAGAAGAGGAATTTATAGACTGGTTTAGAGCATCACTACTACATAAACCTGTGTGTGTGTGTGTGTGTTATGAGACAGAGACAGTGTGTGTGTGTGTGTGCCCATGCATATCTTAACCACAACTCCCTCCTATGAGACTTTTGTTTTTTAAAAACACAAATACAAAGAAGAATTTAATGGGAATGATTTGTCCACCAATAAAAATAATTCACATTCAAATGATCTACCCTTTTGATCTCTTCCAACCATTTCCTCAGGGCATCTGCCATCTCCCTCCTCTTCCATGAAAAACTTTGGGGTCTTTTATGAGCAGGATATGAACTCCTGACAGAGGTCTAGAGGCTGTGTCACGGTCTCTGAAGACTGCTATAACTGCACATTTCTATCTCAGACTCTGCCATATCTCCCTGTTCCTTTTTTTTTTTAAGTCTCAAATACTCTGGAATCTATTCCTCTAATACTTTCCTCCCTCCCCTCAATGACCTAGAAGTCATTCAGCAATTGGAAGAAGAGGGAAGTCAGACCTGTTAGTACTACTTAAGACTTAAAAAATCCAAAAGACTAGTCTTACAAGTTCTAGAAAGTAGCTACAAAACAAAGAAAGAGAAACCTTGAGCATACACAAGTCAGCACACTCTCTTCCCAGTAACATACTTTCAAAAGGCTCCAAACAACCCACTTTAAATTTTTTTATTAAATAGATACAGTTTCAAGATTTTATATACATATATATGCATTTTTTTTAAAAATAACAAACTATCAGTATATTTACTCATCTAGATCTGGAGACCACTGCCATTCCCACCCAGTGAAGGAACCAGTTTGTGCTTTAGTGGAGATTCATTATTAAAGGGAAGGGGGGGGGGGGTTAGTAGAACAATGGTAGCCTGCTTCCTTTTCACTGACAGATGTCACTATTCAAAGCCATTCCCTAGCAACTGTCAAACAGTCCTTCTCTGGACTTCCTCCTCTAAAAAGAGTGTGAGAATCTTGGCAATACAGTAAAACAAAGCCTTATAAGGGGATTCTGACTCTGAAATAATGATGAAAGGAAAAGCTGGACCAAGAGAATGCTGTAATCAGCAACAGCAATATTGTTTGAAGAATTGAGAATATCCTCTTCCAGAAAAAAAAGAACTGATAAATATTAGTAGGCATTTAAATATGTGTGTGTGTGTGTGTGTGTGCACAGACCTCACACTCATTTTTTAATTGTTGGAGTTTTTTTTCTTTTTTGCTCAAATGGTAGCCTCATCCAAAGAGGGAAAGAGGGAGACAACTCGAAACTTAAAATGTATCCAAATATATTAATTTTTTTTAAAAGAGGACATTGGGAAGAGATAGGGAGTCATTTCAAGAAGCAAAACCCAAAAAGTAGCAATAAAAAATATTTGTCTTAAAAATTAAAAAAAAAAAACTTTAAGCAGCTACTTCTATACTGAGTATGAATAAACTAAAAGAAAAATAACCAAACACTTCAGGAAACAATATTTAGGCTTTATCCCACCCGTTTGAGACTACTAATACTGAGCCCTAAGGACATGTAAAAAGACTAAAAAACTTGAAAAGCACTCAAATCTGATGTGCTAGATATTTGAAAACGCTCTGAATTGGTCCCATCTGAGCCAGAAGCTGCATAGTTCATTCGCCGTACAAAAGCTATAACAAAAATAGGACAATGGGATAGAAGAAAAGATCTGTCCACTAAGAAAAGTTCTTTGGAAACAATTAAGCCTCAATTATCATAAAAACTACTTCCTTTGGGAAAAAAGGGATAGCAAAAATGAAGGCATTTCCCTCTTGTGTTTACATATGTGCACAAGATAAAACTAAGGTCCTTGCAAATTAAAAAACAAAACACTATCCAACATGTCTGATGCTATTTTAGGCAAGAATACATAAAGTGCTTGCTTTTTTTTAAAGATTCTTGATAGTAAACAAATAGCAAAGAAAACAATCTTTCTACAACTCTATAAATACTGCTGACAAACTTTTCCCTAAATACTCGAAATATACTCATGTGAATCACTTAATAAAATATTCTAGATGGCATACCAATAAAACAAAATCCAACCAAACCTTAGAAGTAGTGGTTGTAATGGAACTTTTCTTCAGAACACTAAAAATTATTAGTGAATTCACCAACTTCTAGTCATGAAATGCATTAAGCCAAACAATGTAGTTGTTAAATTAAGACATATATATTCCCCATAAAAACTTTTTAGGAAAGAAGCTCCTTACAGCCAGGTCACTTAAAATATTCATAATCTCCAAGGATTTGCCAACAAGACTTTCTCTGAAATGGCTGACCCAATACAAGTGGAACTGTATTCCAGTTTCCAAATTACATAAATGAAAAAAGTTACCGTTATTGGAGATGATAACCATTAATAAAAGTCCTGTAGATGGTACAAATTCCTCCCACCATAATTTACCCATAATAAAATGCTTACCCATTACATCAGACCACTGCTCAATTACTATTAGGGCACAGGCCATAAGAGAGCCGGAAAAGACCATTCACCAGTATGACCTTCACATTATGTAGAATGTTTCTGGTTTTAGTTCTTCATCTTATCTATATGAACCAGAGCTCCTCATTGTACAAAGCTACGGGGAGTTTCCTACTTTTCTCAACATAGATGAACTATGTCTATTCCATTTGCTCCCTTTCAAATAATATTAATCCAATACAAAATTGAAATATGAACCAGAACTCATTGTACAAAGCTACGGGGAGTTTCCTACTTTTCTTAATATAGATGAACTATTTCTGTTCCATTTGCTCCTTTTCAAATAATACTAATTCAATACGAAATTGGAATTATCAGGTAACTCTTGTAGTAATGCTGATATTTATCACATAAGCAATAAATTCTCAGTCATCCAGCCAGAGTCCAAGATTCCAAAGTTAGTTGAAACTATATTCTATCTACCAAACTGCCAAGACTTTTAACTGGATTAGAGGTTGTGGACTAACCTTTCCAAGGACCAGTCAATTTATTTACCATTTAACATTATCTGTGTCTATGCTCTGAGGCAAATAACCAAATGCTCCCATGCCAATTATTTAATATTTTCCAAAAGGCTTACAGTGATAGGCTTCGATTCAAGCTACCATAACTCCTAATTGTCCAAAATTTCAAATCTTCCCTATTACAAAATAATTTAATGACTTTAAAAAGCATGTATCAAAGATAATTAATAAATTGAATGTTAATAATAGGCATGGTCAACTGTCTTTTATATTAATGTATAAATAGCTTTAAGCTGAGGGGTATAGGCACAAACTACAAACATTCATTTCCCTCCTCCTAATACTGAACATATAACTTAGTTGTTTTTGGCAACTATGTGTGAAGATCTCATTTAGCAAAATCTTTTTTTATCACCAACACCAGCACCACTTATTTCTTTAGGGCTTTCCTCACCACCACTCTTTGGGGAAAGTTTTAATATACTGAACATGGAATTTTTAAACCACAACTTTTCTCTAAGGAGTTCAAAAGCTTTGTGCACACACATGTCATTTTGTCCTCACTCCAGCTGTGCTGAGATAGAGAGAAAAGACAGACAGTTTATCTGAAAGTTTATCCCTTTCAGCTGGGGTAAACGAAATTCTGGCAAGGTCACCACTTGCTATGGTTGGATTTGAGTCTACTGTGCACTGAAGACTAACACAAGAACTTCCTTGTTCCCTATAGGTCTTAATTATCACTAAACAGTCAATTTTGATAAGCCAGAATGACTGTCTTCCTATGATACAGTAAAATGTCTATTAAAAAAAAAAGAAAACCTATCCTATACCTTAAGGAGGCTGAAAAAAGAATAACCTACATATGAAAATATAGCAACTCTTTACATGGTAATAGAAAAACTGGAAACTAAGGACTTTGCTACATGGGATACACAGAAACTATATGAATACAACTATAGAATACTATTTACAAAAATGGACCCAAAAAATGGAAAATAATTTTTAAAATATTTATTGTTTGTGGGTAAGTCAAGACAATTAAAAAAAACTACTATCCTAGTTTATTCAGTGCCATTCCAAACTACCAAATGAATTTTTTATATATATCTAGAAAAAAATAATAGCAAAATTTATCTGGAGGGAAAAAAAGGTCAAGAATCTAATCAAGAGAAATGATAAGGGGAAAAAAGGAAGGAGTCCTAGCAATAACAGCTGTCAAGCTATACTACAAAGCAGTAATCATCAATGATTTGGTTCTGGTTTAATAACATAAAGGTGGATACACCAAGAGATTAGATATACACATAAAGAAGCAAGGGAGGGGGCAGCTGGGTAGCTCAGTGGATTGAGAGCCAGACGTAGAGACAGGAGGTCCTAGATTCAAATCTGGCCTCAGACACTTCCTAGCTGTGTGACCCTGGGCAAGTCACTTGACCCCCATTGCCTACCCTTACCACTCTTCTGCCTTGGAGCCAATACAACATATTGACTCCAAGATGGAAGGTAAGGGTTTAAAAAAAAAAAAAAAAAGCAAGGGAGCCAAGTGTTCAATACAAAGACATTAGCTACTAGGTGAAAGACTCAGTCCTCAAAAAAAAAAAAAAAAAAACTGGGATGTAGTCTGGAAGAAACTGGATTTAGGTGAATATATCACACCAATCAATAAGTAAACGGATATGTAACTGTTGATGTCACATCACAAATAGACAAGGAAAAAACTGACTTTTGGATCTATAGATAGAGGAAAGATTCCTAGCCATAAAAAGTATAAAGAATATCATAAAAGATAAAAAGGACAATTTTGACTACATAAAATATCTTAGAAAAATCTACATGAAGTAATAAAAAGTGAAATGAGTAGAACCAAGAGATTATATACAGCCGTAGAATTAATATTTGAAGAATAACTTGTGAATGTCCATCTCCAGAAAATAAATTGAAAATTGGAAACACAAAAGACAAACTCTCTGTATACATATCTTTTTTGGGGGGTGATGCCTTCTTTGGTGCAGGGAAGAGTAGGAGGGTCTAAGACACCTGGAAATAAATTTTATTAAATAAATAAATTTTTTAAAAGAAAGAAGAAAAATAAACATATGGCAGCTCTTTAAATGGTGGCCCAAAAAAAGAGAAACTAAAAGAATTTCTATTAATTGATTAATTGGAAAATGACTATACAAATTGTTGTATATAGATGATGATGGTTTCAGAGAAACCTGGGAAGACTTAAAGAGCAAAATAAGAAAAATTCATATTTTAAACTTCACATTATCAAAAAAGAACAACTTTTAAATATTAGGAATTCTGACCAATTACAATGACTAACCAGGATATCAGAAGATCCATGATGTAGAATGCTACCCATAACCTTGTGACTGAGAAGTGATGGACTAAATATTGCAAAACTGGCCAACACTGTTAAGACTACTATACTTTTTATGAGGGTTTTATTTTTCTCTCCTTTTTCCACTGGGAGAGAAGACAGGAAGATACAAGAAAAAAATAGGTAATAATTGAAAAAGATTAATTTTTTTTAAAGACTTTTACCATCAATACTAGTTCTGTACTTTGGGGTCAAGTAAAACAAGATTAATTCCTCTCCCAAATGGGGGTCTCTCAAAAACTTAGCAACTACTATATCTCCTAATAGCTTCTCTTCTCCAGACTGAACATTCCAGGTAGAGTTGACAAACAATCTTCCAATGGTCTGATTCAAGGTCCCTTTACCAAACTAGTTACCTTTTCTGAACACACTCTAGTTTGGCAACATATTTTTTACATAGGAAGTCCAGAAATAAACAGAGCACTGTAAATTTGGTCTGGGCAAAGCAAAGGGCAGTTAGAGGGGGAAGGGGAGGAACTTCCCTCAATTCTGATAAGTTTCTATATTGCTATTTAAGATCTCATTTTAAACTGCTACATCTTTGTTTTAATAAGCCCAAAGAACCTTCCACATCCTTGTAGGAGGAAAGGTTACCCAGCCACATAGTCCCTCTATCTTAATCTTAGAAAATTAACTTTTAAAATTTGATAATATAGTTTTGCACAGATATTTGCCAAACCATTCCCTCTCAAAAACAGATTCCCAAAGGTTATATTACCTACTAATGGGGGATGGGGTTGGAAAAAACACATCCTTTGTTGCTTGACCCTTTATAATTCTCTACATAGACTATTTACGTTGTTCTCACTGTATATTCAAGTTCTGCTTCCTTTATGAGTCTCCCCATGTTTCCAGGACTCCTTTATTCCTTATAGTGTAAGCAACATTCCACTATGTTCACATCTATTCTTTAATCATTTGGCACATTTTGTCTCCAGCTATTTTTGTTACAACAAATAAAAACAGCCTGGACATTTTTTGTACATACGAGTCCCTAATCAATTTGGAATACAGTCCCAGTAGGGAAAAATTTCTTAGTTGAAGAGTATGTATAACCCAGTAAAATTTCTTTTACATACTGTTTTCAAAAAGAGTCTAACTAATTTGCAACTTTACTAGCAATAAACTAGTACACCAATCACTCCACAGATCCATCTTATAGCATCTTTTGCTGACTACAGGGATCATTTTAATTTACATTTCTCTGATTACTAATGACTTCTGAATATACTGCTTGTTTATATCCTTTTACAAGTACCTTTAGAGAATGGCTTTTAATCTTAGGTATGTTCCAATTCCCAACTGGTTTTGGATACACTCCTAAGATTAATAAAGATATTTTAATTAATCCTATTTCTTCTTCTCATTCAAGCTGTATTGTTAGGTTAAGATTTAAAAGAACAATTGGGCCAGTTGTCAAAGAATGTTCTCTTTTAAAAAACTGTAGACCAGAAAAATACTGTCTATATCAAGGGATTTTAAAAAGGGGTTGTTTTTTTGTTTGTTTTGTTTTGTTTTGTTTTTTACAAAAAGGGCTAATTGTCCTAAAACAACTCTGGTCTTTTCCCCTTAACTCTGAAGCCAAGACTTAAAACAGTCAAAGCATCTTATAAAACTAGTTATCAATAAGTATTCATTTGAAGCCCTTGGTGAGATATTTAAAAATAGCTAAAACTATCTGATTATATATGTGGGAGGGAAATAATAACAATCTGGAAAAATACACCATTTCAGCATGTATCTTCCTCCTTTCTTTACAGAAGAGAGGAAGAAAAAGTAGAAAGAGTATGGGTATGGAACAAAGTATGTCAAACTTTGTGGATTCCTTGCTGAATTCCTTTGTGGATTCTGTCCAGCTGCTTCTGATGTCCCAATCTCAACATACATCTCTTTTTAATGTTACAAGGGATGGTTCCTTCTCCTTCGAAGTCAGCAGGGAAGGCATCATAGGGTCATAGATTCAAAGTAGGGAGGAATGATAAGAAATGAAGGCGACATAACAAAATCAAAAGACATCACTAAAGCTTTTTTCTTTTAAAAAATTGTATTTCAAGTGACAAGCTTTAATATCCAAAATATAAGTATTCATTGATATGGTAATTTTAAAAGTCTAGCAGCTTTTGTCACAGGGTTCTTCCAGAAAAATACTAGGCTAGGCATTGGGACACTAGGGTTTTAATCCATATTCTGCCATGAATTTGCCATATTACTCAATTTAAGTCATATTGTCATAAGTTGTTCCAAGTTTTAGCACAGTGCCTGAGATAGTGCAGACACTAAAAAAATGTTTGTTGACTTCATTTCTTTGGGCTTTCATTTTCTCAATGAAGCAGGGATAACTGGAATAAGAAGTAAAAGCTGTGACTCATTAAGTCCTCTTGATGCTAGGGAAGCCTTCCAACATTTATTCAACCACCAATTAATTGTGAACCATCTTAACATATCTGGCAGGGAGAACCGAGTTTAAAAAACTCACAGTTGAGACATATAAGTTCAAATTCCAGTTCATCTAATTTACTATCTGTGGCTTCAAGCAAGTCACTTTTAACTTCTGTTTCCAAGCCTAACTCTATAATCTTGTGATTTTCAAGAAACATCTATAAGAAACGTTGGGTTGTTGAGGCATTTCAGTTATGTACAACTCTTTCTGACCCATTTGATGTTTTCTTGAAAAAGATACTGTAGTGGTTTGCCGTTTCCTTCTCCAGCTCATTTTGCAGAAGAGGAAACTGAGGCAAACAGGGTTAAGTGTCTTGCCAAGGTCATACAACTATTAAGTGTCTACAGCCACATTTGAACTCAGGAAGATAAGTCTTCTCTGACTCCAGGCCCTGCATTCTATAAATACTATGCCATCAAACACATTTGAGGATAATACAGGATTATTCTACAAAGCTAACTAGTTTTGAAGAGATCTTTATTTAAAATAGGCAAGCAACCTTTTTTTTCCTTAAATGTTTTATTTTTTTCAAATTACATGTAAAAAGAAATTTTTACATAATTTTTAAATGTATTTAATTAATTAATTAATTTCGAGCATGTTTCATGTTCTTTCCCTACTCTTCCCCCACCCCTTTTCCGGAGTCAACAAGCAATTCCACTGGGTTTTACATGTATCATTGTTCAAAACCCATTTCCATATTATTACTATTTGCAATCAAGTGATCATTTAAAGTCAACATTCCCAATCATATTCCCATGGAGCCATGAAATCCATCATAAGAAAAACATATGATTGATCACATGATTCGATGGCAAACAACCTTCTTAAAAGAATCCTGAAGGAAAATGGGAGAGCTAGCCCAATAAAAAGCCTGGGTTCAAAAGTCACATCCTGGCTGTGGGGCTCTGGACCCCAGACAACAACTTTAATGTCGGGAATAGTTGTATTTTTTGCAGATGGATTAAGTCCCTTCACAATGATTTACCTATACCAGGGAAATCACAGGTAGAGAAACCAAACAAAGGCCAAACCACATTCCAAGTGTTTTACTCAGTTTATGGGGACCAACTCTTTATAAAAGGACAAGGAAATCTTTCGGTGTTCTCAAAAGACACTGAAATACAAAAAGAGCTTTTTACAATTGCTTTAGTGGGAGAAAAGGGGGAACAACCACACAGAAGAGTGAAGAATGAAAAAGGCTTGAGATTCTGAAGCAAAGGAAAGCTAATACCCTTGTGGAAATTTCCAGGCAGACAGTAAAAGAAGGGGGGGGGGGGAGTTGGGGAGAGGTAGGGGGAGAAGAACTAGATCTGTTTGGGTGAAACCATTTTTTTTTTGGTCTAGAGAGTCAAAATAATTCTAACCTGGCTTACAGAAGTAGCCTGGTTCTCTTTGGACCAGAAGAAAAGGCAGAACCACATCATGGAAAATTCTCCCAGAAGCACAACAGTGAGTCCCAGACAAGTTTGACTGAACTTGTGAATATTTAATCAATTCCCGTAATTCATCCTAACCTTGGATCCTTCTAGGAGATGGATCCCTGTGTCCCCTGAGCCCAGGGACAGAGGCATCGGTGCTAGAACCTGTCACACTGAAGTATGCATTGGCTTGAAGGGGAAAGATGGAAGGCATCATTCAAAACAGTCTCTGAAAAGAAATTAACTTTAAATGGATTTGTTATGGAGAAAGCAAAGGGCAGAATGTGTGCTCTACAGAGTGCCAATAAACTTGGATTCCATTATGGAGAAAAAAAAACAGCTCGGCACGGAGCATTCACTGTCAGTGTCTTATTAATACCCTTCATTCTAGAAATAGTACATTTTCCATATTTAATGAAAATATTGAGAAGACAGCATGGCATATGGACAGAAAACAGACCTTACCTTGAACCCACCAACCAGAGGGGGGTTCAAGACTCACCTCTGACACTTTGCTGTGTGACCCTAGCCAAATTACTTAACTTCTCAGTACACTAGGCCAGCAGTGCCAAACCAAATAGAAAAAAAATCCTTGCCAATTGCAGGCTGACTTAAAAAAAACCACAAATTAACATTATGTTATGGTGTCTTTTTATTTATTTTGTAAATATTTCCCAATTACATTTTAGTTCCATTCAGTTAGCACTGGAGTTTTGTGGGCCTTGAGCTTGACCACTCTGTTGTAGACAATCCACAAAGATTATAAATTACCAAAAAAAAAAAAAAAAAAAAAAAAAAAAAAAAAAGGTGCCAATCTGAATTGGCAGAAGTACTCCTGTCTTGAGAATTCTTTTTTATTTTTCTCAGTTATACATGTATTATCACACAAAACCTTTCCCATATTATTCATTTTTGTAAGTGAATAATCTTACAGAACCAAAACTCCAAATCATATACCCAAATAAACAAGTGACAAATCATATGTTTTCATCTGCATTTATACTCTAAGAAGTTCTCTGGAGGTGGAGAGCATTCTCTCATAAGTCCCTCAGAATTGTCCTGGATCACTGTATTGCTGTTAGTAGCAAAGTCTATCACATTTTATCATTCCACAATATTGCAGTTACTGTGTATAATGATCTCCTGGTTCTGCTTATTTCACTCGGAATCAGTCCACGTAGGTCTTTCCAGTTCTTTCTGAAATCATCCTGCTCATCATTTCTTACAGCACAATAGTATTCCATCACTGTCATATACCATAATTTTTTTAATCATTCCCCAATAGAGGGACATCCCTTTAGTTTCCAATTCTTTGCCCCAGAAAAAGAGCAGCTATAAATATTTTTGTACAAACAGGCCCTTTTCCATTTTTTTAATCTCTTTGGGATACAGACCTGGTAGTGGTATTGCTAGATCAAAGGGTATGTGGATTCTCTTTAAAGGCCTTTAGGCATAATTCCAAATTGCCTTCCAGAATGGTTGGATCAATTCACAATTCCACCAGCAATGCATTAGTATGATAGTATTTGGGAATTTCCTATACCAATTGAATTTACAGGTCTCATCCCAGGTCACAATTATAAATCATAAATTGATTTATTTATATATTTATATTTAAGATAAAAATTTATTTATACACTTACTATAATTTTATAAAAAAATTAAAAATTAAAAATATTAAAATTTCAAAATTCCGCCAAAGGAACAAACAAAATATATACTCATGTACTATGAAAGATGATGGAATGGATACAATGAAGAAAGCAGGCCATGGTCTCATATCTCAAATCAGGCTGTGCAACCTTAAGCAAGGCAAAACCTACCTCAACTGCAAACTGGGATATTAAAAAACTATTTCCCAAATGGAATAGTGAAGAGTCAGACACAACTGAAAGAGCCTGCCCACTGACACAGACTTCCAAGATTCACAGTCACCTCTATTGAAGGAGAAGACGAGGCACTGCAAACTTAAGAGAAAGTGAATAGCAGGCACACAGATGCAACAGGGGAATAGAGACTGGGCATATCACTGGGGTAAGATGGCTCGGAGTTTGAATATATACATGAGTAAATATAATTTTTTATTATATGTAACAGCAGGGTACAACTGCTTTTATTTTTCTTTTAACAGAAAAGTAATTATTTGTTTACCTTTTCATAAAGCCAGTACTGATATTCTTTTTATTGCTTTCTATTTTGTTATCTGTACTGGTTAATGAATTTTTAAAAAGAGAAACAGATGGGGCAGGTGGGTAGATACTTCCTGTGACCCTGGGCAAGTCACTTCACCCTAATTGGGCAGCCTTTACTGCTCTTCTGCCTTGGAATCAATACTTAGTATCCACTCTAAGACAGAAGGTTAAGGTGGGAAGGGGGAAGGGGGGGAAGGGAGGGAAGGAGGGAGAAGGAGACGGAAACAGGGAAAGAGAGACGCAGACAAACAGATGCAGATACAGGCTTATTATATGTGTTTAGGTATAGCAAATGTTCATTTGTTTTTACTTATGCAGAGGAAGATCTGACTAAAGTTTTTGTAAGAAAGACTTTTTTGGTTAACATTAATTAAATAAAATCAATATATCTAATGGAAAGAATACTAGACTTGGAGATCGAGGCATTAATCTTGGTGAAGGTATCTTGTAGCTTCAGACCAACAGACCAATCATTTATCCCTTTTTTAAGGATATAGAAACTGATAGTTGTCAATCAAATGTGCAGAATCTGAGTAAAAGGCCAAAAATGAAAAAAACACCTTGAAAATACTAACCACAGCACATGATTGGGGATGCAGACTCGAAACGACCACACCAATGCAACTACCAACAATTTGGAAATAGGTCTTGATCAATGACACATGTTAAAACCAGTGGAAATGTGCATCGGCTATGGGTGGGGGGAGTGCGGGGGGGGGGGGTGAAGGGGAAAGTAAGAGCATGAATCATCTAACCATGTTAACTTTTTAAAAAAATAAATATTAATAAATGTTTAAAAAAATACTAACCACTGCAAAGAAGGAACTGTTGGAGAATGATTGCAGATGAAGGAATGCCATTTTCCACTCTTATTTCCTTCATGAGTTTTTTTTATTGGATGTGATATGCATCTTTTTTCATGGCATAAGGAATATGTATTACCTAATAGTACTAGATATATATTGGACTATTTGCCACCTTAAAGGGAGGGGAGGGAAGAGGGAAGAGAATCAGAATCCCAAAATATCATAATTGTCAAAAAAAATTGTTTCTACATATAATCAGGGGAAGAAAATTTGTTGGGTTTTTTGTGTTTGTTTTTTAAAGCACCTTGAGGGGCAGCTAGTTGGTTCAATGAATAAGAAACAGGCCTAGAGACTGGAGGTCCTAAGTTCAAATCTGACCTCAGATGCTTCCTAGCTATGTGACCCTGGGCAAGTCACTTAACCCCACCATTGCCTAGCCCTTACTGCTCTTCTGCCTTAGAATCAAAACATGGCATTAATTCTAAAATGGAACATAAGAGTTTTTTAAGCACCTTGGAAAACCTTTATATCTTATATTTTATATATAATATTTTATAAGTCTTATTAAGGCATCAGAGAAGAACTTTAGTAGAATGTGTTATAGTAGAAGAAATAGGCTTGGCTAAAGTATCTCAGAAAGAACAAATACTCCAGAGCCCCAGGTCCTAGACCTATTTCACACTACCACTAAGAATTAGACAATTTCTCTGAGCCTCAGTTTCCCATTCCAAGAGAAATAAGTGGCTGATTTAGAGAAGTCCTCTAAGATCCCTTAGAGGTTACTCCTAACTTGGTGTACTTGCAATAAAGAAAAGAAAACTGAAATCTGCTCAATGTCATTATTCTTCTGGTCATGAGGTGGCTGAATAAAAAGAAGCTTCTGGCTGAAAACTAAGAAAATATACTACTCCAAGTTTTCCAATAGTAAAGGAAAGGACATAATATTTCATTGATTTGAGTGTTTATGAGCAAATGCTACTCCTTATCTCCACCCCTTAGAATTTCTATTAACCACAAAATTTCAATCTTCCAGGATATGCCACACAACTGCCCTCTTCCCAAAGTCTTCTTAAACCATCTTAAACCAAGAAGCTATTCCAAATGGTGGACAGTTGGAATGAAATTACATTCGCTGTTCTGAGATTCAAAGGCAACGGGGGAAAAATCAGTACACATGCAAACTAGCCATGATTATCTCAAAGGCATAAAAAAAAATCAACAAAATCTATTCAAATGTACACAAATTAAAACAGAATTCTTTGCTATCACCCCACCCCCCACCCCAAATCTGCCAGCCATCAAACTTCTCCCTTTCTACTGAACCCATCTTCCTCCTCCTCTTCCTCCTCCCAGTCACTTAGGGTCCTGATCTCCAAGTCTTCCTTTACTCTTCATTCATCCTCACCCTCATTCTGAATGAGCAATCACTTGCCTAAGCCTCGATGATTCTGCTTATACAACATTTCTTGTGGCAAAACCCTTCTTTCTTTTCATTGACAGTTACATCTATATCTCTCACCTGACTGCTGAAAGAATTCTCTAACTGGTCCCCATGAATCTAGTCTTAAATACATTCTTCACATAGCTGGCAAAATAAACTTTTTAAAAATATTTCCCAACTATATGTAATAATAATTTCCAACATATATTTTCTGAATTATATGATTCTTTCCTTCCCCCATCCCAGAGACGGTGAGCAATTTGATTTGGATTATACATGTATGATCATGGACAATATACTTTCTTATTGGCCATTGCTGTATGAGAATACTTATCCGAAACCAAAACCCAAAAATAAAAACACAAATAAACTAAAGTGAAAAATCATATGCATTGATCTCCATTCTGACTACAGCAGTTCTTTCTCTGGAAGTGGATAGCATTCTTTTTGTCATAAGTCCTTCAGAATTGTCCTAGATTATTGTATTATTGAGAATAGCTAAGTTTTTCACAGTTGATCATCATACAATATTGCTGTTAATGTGTACAAGGTTCTCCTGGTTCTGCTTGCTTCACTCTGCATCAGTTTATGTAGGTCTTTCCAGTTTTTTCTGAAATCATTCTGCTCATCATTTCTTATAGCAGAGGAGCATTCTATCACCATCACAAACCACAATTTGGCCATTCCCCAAATGATGGCTATGACCTCAATTTCCAATCCTTTGCCACCACAAAAAGAGCTGCTATAAATATTTTTATACAAATAGGTTCCCCCCCCTTTTTTAATCTCTTTGGGACATAGACCCAGTAATGGTATTATTGGATCAAAGAGGATGCAGAGTTTGATACCTTATAAAGTAAACTTTTTAAAGCAAGGACATCTTCGCTCCCAGATTAATGGTTCCTTACTGCCTCTAGGATAAAAGGAAAATTTCTTAGTCTGACATTTGAAATCCCATACAGTTTTATCTCCATTTATCTTCCCAGAACTATGTCATACTTCCTCACTTCACATTCCAAACAAAAGGATTATCTCTTCTTCCTTCAATACCCCACACACTCCTACCTTAGTGCATCATGAAGTTAACCCTCATTCCTACACGTTAGAATCCTCTTCAAATCCTCCAGTTTTGACACCTCTCATGAAATAGCCTTTCTCTAGTTCCCCTACCATTTGTAAAGTTATTCATGCTTTTACTCTCTTCAATTTTTTTCTAGCACTATTCTTACTTGTGCACATGCAAGAAAATACAAATTACTTGAGGATAGAAACTATTCTATTCCCCTCTTCATATTGCCAACCATATCTAGCATATATATAATAAAATCCCTATTAAATTTATAAAACTTATTAACCTTCTTAACAAAGAAGCAAATATCAATATCAATTTATATGTGTGTTACATATATTTAAAACAGAAAATCATTTAAAGTATTATTTTGTGAATTCATTTTTTTTAAGTGCTTGAAGTTGAAAGGTTCCTAGGGGGCAGCTGAGTAGCTCAGTAGATTGAGAGCCAGGCCTAGAGATGGGAGGTCCTAGGTTCAAATCTGGCCTCAGACATTTCCTAGCTGTGTGACCCTGGGCAAGTCACTTGACCCCCATTGCCTACACAGTATTGACTCCAAGACGGAAGGTAAGGGTTTAAAAAAATTTTTTTAAAAAGAAAGGTTCCTAGAAGGTCTCAATACCCTTCATTCTTCAGGGAAGAAAATGGAGACCTAGAAGAATAAATAAGAGCAGTGAGCATTTAGATAGTGCTTTAAGTTTGCAATGTGATTTTCCTGTGTTAACTCATTTGAAGCTAAGTGACTTGTCCTGAGCCACACAAGAAATGAGGGGCAAGTTGGGATTTAAACTCAGATGTTCTGGCCCCAAATTCAACATTCTTTCTAGTACACTACACTGTTATTTTTCTTTAAAAAAAAAAACTACTCCTTTTCTCTCTACATACCTACATATAATCGATTTTCTTAACTCCTGAAGACAGTGGTACATTAGATAGAGATCCAGTCCTGGAGTCAGAAGTCCTGAGTTAAAATTCAGACTCAGATACTTCCTAGCTTTGTGACTCTGGGCTTAAACTTCTTTTTTGCCTCAGTTTCCTCATCTGTAAAATGGGGATGATAATAGCACCTACCTCCAAGGGTTGTTGGGAAGATCAAATGGGACAATATTTATAACGTGGTAACCATGGTGCCTGGCACACAGTAAGTTCTAGAAAAATGTTCACTATTTTTTTTTAAACCCTTGTACTTCAGTGTATTGTCTCATAGGTGGATAGGTGTAAGATTGGTAAGGGTGGGCAATGGGGGTCAAGTGACTTGCCCAGGGTCACACAGCTGGGAAGTGGCTGAGGCCGGGTTTGAACCTAGGACCTCCTGTCTCTAGGCCTGACTCTCACTCCACTGAGCTACTCAGCTGCCCCCAAAATGTTCACTATTGATGAGAATGATCCTTATAAACAGAGAAGAAATGTAACAATCAGGGAATACCCTGGATGTTGCACTGCATTATGCTGTAAACTTTCCTTAAAGAAAGAAAATGGTTGGTTTGGAAGGGTTTATCAAATTGCAGGGAAGGGAGATGGAAATAAAAGGAGAAAAAAGAAAAACAAATTTCAAAAAGACTAGCTCCAAGCTGAAGGCAAAGTGCTTCCATCAAACTCACTTTGTTTGTGATGTTATCTATCAGTCCTGGCAAGAATCTTCAGATTATTTAATGGAAGAACTGACTGTAGAGAGAAAGAACAGTACTTGAAAAGAAATCTTTTACTACCTTGAAATAGTGACACTTGCCCACAAAAAGATGGTTGGAAAAGAATATAATTCTTCGAGGTCAAGTCAAGTCGGTCAGGCACACTGATCTCAGGAAAAAAGGATACCTTTGTCTTTTTCCTGAAGTCCAGACTCATTTTAGCCTCTCTCACACATATACACTGAAGTACTCTGGGCTTACAGCAGGTGTATCTGCCCCTTCTCTCTTTCCCCCACCAGAATAGCTTGATGGGATTACTAACCTTTCACTCAGGAGTTCTTAGTTTGCCATGAACTTTTGTTACTTATGTGTGTGTAACTGTATTCTGATATAATTTGTTCCCTTCTTAATTTTAAACATTTAAAAACATTTTCCGGAGCAAAGGTCCATAGGGTTCAGACTGGCAACAGGCTTTATGAAAAGGTTAAAAATCCCTGATTTAAGGAATCCCAGGCCAGGAGTAATTCACTTCCCACTTCCCTTCAATGGTCCTCTAGAATGTTATAATCAGCCTAGAACAAGCTAAGCCTTAAAAGAAGTTGTAGGTTAAAAGAGATTTCTGTTCACTCATTCCCAGTCCTACCCCAGTCTCTACCTCCAGTGACTGACAGGTCCTGGGGACTCTAACCTTCTCACATATTGCTCAAGATATTGAGACAGCATGCTGGCAGACTATGCACCTGAGAACGGCATCTGAGGACTCAATAAACAATCTAAGTTGGACGGAAGTTTTTCTTTGCTTTAAGCAAAGGCCATGGGCAGCATGCAAAACAGCACATTCAAAATATCAACCAACAAATGTTGAAGCTCTCAATTTGTCAATGGCAACACAGAAGCTGGACTCCCCTTTTACTATGCAGCCTATAATTCCTAATACAATAAGACTCAAAGAAAGCATTTCCATGGACTTTCATTTCAGGATATCCAATCAATTCAGTCGACACTGTCATCCATTCATTTTTAAGATTGGTTTGTCCCCAAATCAAAATTTATTATATCTCCCAAACTATCAATTTATTCTTATATTAAACAACAGCAAAGTCCATGGCTAATCAAGGACTTAAAATGCATACTAAAAATGAACAGTTAAAGTGGGCAGCTAGGTAGTTCAGAGGATAGAGAGCAAGGCCTGGAGATTAGAGGTCCTGGGTTCAAATCTGGCCTCAGCTACTTCTTTAAGCTTGAGACCCTGGGCAAGTCATTTAACTCCAATTGCCTAGCTCTTACCTCTTCTGCCTTGGAACTGATACTTAGTATTGATTCTAAAACAGAAATTAAAGGTTAAGAAAATGAACATTTAAAAATAATACAAATAGCATTTATATAAGAAGGTATCCTGAAATTCTCCATCTTCCCTCAGTACAAATTTTTTAAAAAAGGATAAAACCAAAGATGTCTAATATTTTACCAGAACCTACGACTCCTAAGACTAAGTTCTACAACTGCTCAGCTCATTTTTGGAAACCAAACTCAAGCAGTACAGAGCATTATTGTTTGAATTAATAAATTTCCTATAAAAACACTATAACAAGTTAAAGAAAACCTGTTCACAAGATGTAGCCTTAGAGGTCAAAGAGATCTGGCTTGATGTTATAGTTAAATTGCACAGAAACGAACTCAAAAAAGTTCCTAATAAGAACTAAGGACAGAAAAAAAAAAACTGGAATCTAGGAAGAGTATATTTCTGAATAGAAAACAGAAATTAAGGATATCAGGGATAAGTTGTAATATATGAAGTAATCAAATGAAAATAGTAAAGCACTGAATCTGGATTTAGAAGATGTCGGTTCAAACCCAGCTGTGAACAACTATCTATGTGTCCCCAAACAAGCAGTTTTACTCTTTCTGGGCCTCAGGTTCCTCACTTTTAAATTGAGATAGTAATACTAATACTTAGACCATGTCAAGTCTCTTTTCCTCCTCTATTTAATGAAGGAACTAGATAACAGTGTCCAGTTCTAAATCTCTTATTCAATCTCAGAATTGTATAATTTATGATTTATCAAAACCCCTCAGGCAACTCTCCAACTTTTAAAAAAAAAAACTTTTCTGGGTTTCTTGATTTATTGGACAATAATGATGGCAAATGAATCACTTTTCCCCTTGATAAATATATTGCAAAGGCATTATTCACAATCCCAAGGGTTGTTAAATAGCCAGAATAGAAAATTAAAATGCCCTTATCATGGTCAAATGAAATTCAATTCATAAGAATATTTATTAAGTGTGTCTAATGTGGGCCAAAGAATACCATGACAAAATAACATGATTCTTGCTGTCAAGAATTTAAAATTTAACAGGTTGAGAAAGGGAAGAGCTATACATCAATAAATATAATACAAGGTACAGTAGAAAGGGATGCGACTTCTTTGCCTCTGAGGTGTACTTTAAGAAATTTGGGATGACAAAGATCACTTTCTGATAGGACTTGAAGGAAGGAGAGGAATCTGGGAAGGCACTTCCTAGAAGAAATAAAGGTATGTTTTAAGAAAAAAGAGATTTTGAAACAGTGGAATTGGGAAGGAAGAATATTCCAATCAAGGGATAGCCCATGCGTACGCACAAAGGCCAGAGAGGGCAGAGACTGGAAAACAACCAGTAGTACAGTTGGCTGAAACATGACTATGAGACTCTTAAATGCCAGACTCAAGCCTGTTATCCTATAGGTGATGGGAAGTCACTGAAGGTTTTTAGATCAGGGAAACTGTAGTCATATCTCTATAACAGAAAGATTATCTCGAACCAAGGAAGGATGGATTAGGAGGGCAGAAAATAGAGACTGGGAGTTCATTAATTCTTCCTTGTACAATTTTAATGAAGTCCTGAGCTGTGGGGGAAGGAAGGGGTTGGGAAAATAAGAGAGAGTATAATGGATAAAAGATGGTAGAGGCAAAATCGGCGGGACAAGCACTTGATTGGATGATGAAACAAATGGTTATTTGATCCAGAGGTTTAACTCAGATCACCAGGCAGGTATAGAGCCTCAAGAAGTGGGGAGGGAGGGGAAAGAGGCTTTGCTCAGGTGCTGGGACAGGCAAAGAAAGGAAAACAGAGTTAGTTTGGGAAACAATTACTTTGAGATGTAGGCAGGATAAACACATGGATATGTCCAAAAAGCAGGAGGGAATGCAGAACTGTAACCCAGGGCTAGATATCTATTTGGGAATTATCCAGAAAGTGTGATATTCTCATAATTTCTCTCTCTCTCTCTCTCTCTCTCTCTCTCTCTCTCTCTCACATACACACACACACACACACACACACACACACTCAAAGAGTAATAAAAGCTAAGAAAATAAGATCAAGGATTAGAAGGATACAGCTTAGAAAAGGTCAAAGGGCAGATCCTTGGATGATAGTTTCTCATCTGAGTGATGGAAATGTCTCAAGTTATAATTCTATATTCCTGAAAACCTTCTTACTATACAGTCTACTGCTATATTTAATTGAGACCTGAAAGGGACCTTAGAAGTTTTCTAATCAACGCTGTCTTTTTTTCATAGATAATAAAAATAAACTAACATATAGAGTTTTACAGTTTGTATGGAGCTTTAGTTGAATTACCTCATTTTGGCCTCAAATAACTCTGAGATGCTTTTATCATCCCCAATAGAAACTTGAGGGAACTCAGGGAGACAGATGTTAAGTGATTCAGGATCACAATTTATACAAATCTAGCACTCTATTCACTTTATCTAAGATGTTAAATGACTTGCCACTCCAAGTTAAAATGGATTTGAACTTAGGTCCTTTGACTATTCCAGCATTCTGTCCCTGGGTCCATAATATGCAAGCCTAGATTCCACAGAATCTCCTTATATTGGTCATTATAAAAACAAGGAAGTTCCTCAGTAAAAAAACAAAAACAAAACCTAAGCATTTTGCAGTGCCCAAAGTATTCCAAGAAGAAAACACAGAAACAAAAGGAAATGGACAACTCATGTTTTTGGCTTCTATCAAGCTTTACACTGAAGCTATACACACACTGGAAAAAAAAACATGTAAATATCGCACTTTGATAAATAATTAAAACACACCCACACCAACTAACTCGAATTGTCTCAAAAAAAACTCAGTGATGGGGGGCAGCAGATCAGTAGATTGAGAGCCAGGCCTAGAGACATGAGGTCCTGGATTCAAATTTGACCTCAGACACTTCCCAGCTATGTAACTCTGGGCAAGTCATTTAATCACAATTGCCTAGCCCTTTATCACTCTTCTGACTTGGAACCAATGCTTAGTGTAGATCTAAGACAGAAGGTAAGAGTTAAAACAAACCAAAAAAACCTCAATAATACCCAGGTTCAATTTGCCTAGTGATTGTTCTCAAACTTTGCTGTATCTTAAACTATAAAAATGAAACAGACACCCTTCTCTGAAGGTTCTGCTTGACCCTCTTGGGTACTTAGGAGAATGTTCTTTCCCATGGTTGAGTCACTTAAGCAGGTAAATAAAAGGGATCTAGCCTAGACCTAATAAGGAGAAAAATCAAAGAGCTTGTGAGAGAAGGGGAATGTGGTATGGGAATAGACTGACTAAAGAAAGAAAAGAAAGAAATCAAGGCTTCATCACAAGAGATAAAGCCCAATAATACTGTTCAGGACACAGGTTTTGGAAACTTGGCTTTGTTTCTCTCGGCCACTTAAAATTGTGGGTCAGTGGGCTGATAATTTGGCCTCTGTAGGCCTTAGTAGTGGACTAGTCCATAAGGTCTCTTAAGTCTTTCATCATCTCACAGGGTTGTTACTAATTCAAAACTATTAGGAAACTGCATGAGTTCCAATTCACCCTTCTTACCACCAGTTAGAAAAATTTCTTCACTTCCCTGGGCAACGTTTTCCATATCTGTAAAAAGAGGTTGGACTACATGGTCTCTAAGCCCTTCCAGAACCAGTTAGAAGATCCTGTGATATCCATATAAGTGAATACAGAAGTTATTAACTCAGTAGTGAAAGAACAGGGTGAAAATTCAGAGGAGGGGAGGTGTTGGGGGAGGTACTGCAAGAAAACAAAACAGATGCTGGAATCAAGGCCAAGATACAGCAGCCTCCTAGGAAGAATAGATAGGCAGTTGGGATAAGCATGCTTTCTTGCTTTTTGTTGCAAGGAAATCCCATCCTTCCTTTTTTCAACTGAAAGCAGTTCAGTCAAGGTCGCAAGAGTGGAAAATGAGCTGAGGGAAGGCAAATAACTCTTTCCATCCTCTTTTCTGGATTAATTGCCTGACAACCCCCCTCCCCCTTATTATCACCACTTATAGAGTAGTGGCAGCATCAAAGAGCACAAGAGGGTGCTTCCTACTCAGCCACTTTTTTTGCTAGTTTGCGCCCTCCTGCACCCCCAGGGCTTCTCATGCATGCCCCAGGTCCGGCATCCCAGACTTTCAACCCAGGCCTGATCCTCCACTTCCCCAAGCGCAGCGGTCAGGCTCTCCTCTTCCAACCCCCTTCCCCCTCAATCCCTTTTGCGCCGCCGGGTCTTCCATCCTTAGCCTCCAGAAACAAAGAAGACCAAAATGACTCAAAGGAAGCAGGTCCGACAAAGACCGCCAAGTCTCCAGGGCGACGACACAAGCCCCGGGGCATGCCAGAGTCTTCTCTTCCGTCTTTGTCCGGGCTCAGGTACACACTCCTCCCCCTGCACCGCCCCATTCCCGGGCCAGGAACTTGGAAATCAGTTCACCTCGCTGCCAGGACCCAGGGGCCGGGCTGGGACTGCAGGACTCCCGCGGGGTAGAGAGAATGGGACCTCGGGGAGATCTCCCAATCCTGTGCCTCCTTTCTTCTCTCTTACTTACCCAAGATCTGGGGGCTGCAGTCTCGCGGCTCCGGGCCAGGCGAAGGCTGGACCTCTGAGGGAGCCGCCAGAGGCTGCCGCTCCTGCTCTTCCCCCAGCGCTAGCCCGGAATCCCCAGAGCCATCCGCAGCGTCTCCCTGTGCCTCCACGGGCACCACGGTGAAGTTCGTGGGCATCGTGTCCCTGGACGATGCTGCTCTCCCTCTTCCTTCTTTCTAACTTCGGGGCTGCGGGCTAGCAAGCAGGGGGATGTTCCAGGGCTTGGTCCCTGGAGTCCTGCCCGTGCGCTGCCGCTGCCGCTACTGCTGCTGCTCTCTCAGCCTCCTCCCGGGCAAGAGTAAGAGTTGCGCTCCCTTAGCTACAGGCTCTCACGTGAGGGCCATTTCCTTATTTGGGGGGATGGGCGGGGGCGGAGTGGTGCTGGCAGCCCCCGCCACCTCCCTTCCCTCCAGCCCGCCTTCCCTTCCAATCTAGTCCCACATGACATCACCTGCCAGCAGCAAGTAGCTGCTGTCTAGTTTTTTTGCAGCTTTCCCCCTGCGGTCGGCCACCTCCCACTTTATTTGTAAAGAGGGAAAAAGTTTGTTGTGCGAGGAGAGACGAGGAGGAAGGGGAAACCAAAACCCTAGGAGGTTCGGAGGAATGGCTTGGAATAGGCAGGTGTTCTTCCACGCAGGTGGAGGGTGCTGGGAAGGAACCCCGCCGTAGTTTAACTATAACTTCAGCGGTCATTCTGCTTAGGCGCTTTCAGAGTTTGTTCTTAAGTTTAACAGGCAATTATTAAGGGTTCACCCCTTGCATTCCTAGCTTCCCTGGCTGCCTTCAAGCCTTAGCTACAGTCCCACCTTTCGCTAGAAGTCCTCAGCCTTATTGTCTTCCTTCCCAGTTTATCCTCTCTTTATCTCCTTTGTTCATGGTAAATGTGCATGCGGTCCGTCTCCCCACAGATGGTGAGCTCCTGGAGGGCAAGAATTGTTTTTTGCCTACTTTGTATCCAAAGCTTTTAGCGCAGTGCCTGGCACATTGTAGTTGGTTTATCAAAGCTAGTTGACTGATTTAGTGGGCTGGGAATGCAAAGACCAAAAAACAAACAAACAAGCAAACAAAAAATAGTCCTCATTAACTGACTCAAGCAAAGTAGAAGACAGGAATTGGTGGGATGGGGAGCGAGATAACATACATGCTGGCTTTGTGTGAGCTATTCGAATAAATCATCTTCTATATTTTTACTTTTTGGGGGGCGAGGGGAGACCCTAGTAGTTCTAGTACTATAGAGATGAGAGAATCAGAGAGAGAATCACCTTAGACTAGGCTATCTAGTATTCTCATTTTACGAATTTTCCCAACTCCCTTACTCCACAAACCATCCCAAACACACTCAATCACTCAGAAAGCAGCTCTGCCAACACTAAACACATCCGTAACAAATCCTCGAACTTTTGTTTTGAATGAAAGACTACCCACTTTAAGGAAAAGTTTGGGTGTTTTCCACGATAGCCTGTTTGCATCCCATATAACTAAGACCAACTTGTCAATTTGATATTCTGTATGTGTTTGCATACATGTTGCCTCTAATAAAAAGTAAACTTCTTGCAGGGGAGGGGGGAGAAACTGTTTCATTTTTGTTTTTGTAACCCCAGCAACCCCCTCACTGTGCTAAGTACTTAAATTGGTAGTGAACAGATTGATTGATAAATCCATAAAGAAAAATCTGGCTGAGAAAGATACATTTGGGAGGTATGCTCAGAATAATGTCCAGTAGTGTGTAAATTCTTGGAGGACAGAAGCAGTTTCATTTTTTGCTGAGGCCTTCCATTACAGAGGTACCCCTGAGGAGTAGTGGATAGAGTTCAGGGCCTAGAATCTGAAAGACTGAGGTTCAAAACTTGATAAGGGGGCAGCTGGGTAGCTCAGTGGATTGAGAGCCAGGCCTAGAGATGGGAGGTCCTAGGTTCAAATCTGGCCTCAGACACTTCCCAGCTGTGTGACCCTGGGCAAGTCACTTAACCCCCATTGCCTAGCCCTTGCCGCCCTTCTGCCTTGGAACCAATATACAGTATTGATTCCTAGATGGAAGGTAAGGGTTTAAAAACAATTAATTAAACAAAAAAAACTTGCCTTATATGCTTAACCATCTTGTGACCCTCCCCACCCCCAGGTATATTTTTTTTAAATCTCAATGCCTTGGTTTCCTTTTTTTGTCAATTGAGGACTGGAATAGTCCTTCCAGCTTTATAATCCCATTATCCATCATTCTTGTGTAGTTATGCAATAGGGACTTGTTGAAAAAATGAAAATTTTCTCAGCAGCTAAAGTCAAGCTCTTTTCAAATTCCATCTTCTGAGAAGCCCCAGGCTTTGCTTTTTTTTCTTGCTCAGTCCTTATCTTCCAGGAGAGGCAAAGCCCCAAAGTAAGCATTCTTCGGACATGGATCTTATATCTCTTTTCTTCCTAAATCACTCAATTAGGGAGACTCTCCCACAAAGCCTGCCCACTTCTGAATCCTCTGAGCAGTGAGAGTAGTCTTGGCGGTGTGAATACTTGGCAGTAGCTATGTCCCCAGATGGGTCCGTGCCCAGTATCATCGACCTTTCTGGTTAAGCTTCCAAAACCCTTTGTTGACTTTCCCCTAGAGTGCACAAATGGCTTTTTCTGCCCACCAGCCATCTAAATTGTCCATACAGTTTGGAATCTGAAGCGGCCAAAGCCATTGCATTGCAAATAAGTCTTTCTGACTTTAGTATGATTCCACTATACTAGATCTTTGCCTGATTTTCTTTTCTTCCTTATAAAGAAGCTTTTCAAGGTAATCAGAGGGGTCTAGAAGTTGTTGCCCAGGCTTCTGGAGGATTTGTTTATCTAAATGTGGGACCAAAGAAAATCAACCAGGAAGAGAGAGTGAAAAGGGTTTCTTGGGGCTGGATAATAGAGATGAAGACAACTTTGTACAAGTATGTGATTTTCTCATCATAATCAGAAACCTATACTTTACAGTGCCTGTTTTTAGAAACACAGGATTAAAGGAGGCGTTTTATTGTTTATCCTACCCTTCAGAGCTTCAAGAGGGTATCCCTTGGAACCAGGCTATATTTGTTTGAATTCCTCCTTTTGCTCATTTCTGGATTTAAGAATTTTAAGCAGGAAAGGAGCAATCTATTCATTGTATTCCTGGTCTATTCCCTTTCCTACTACCCCAGCTAATTCAGGGCTTTCCACTGAAGTTCAGCAAGGAAGAAGGATCTGTTACTGCACACTGTTGGATGGGAACACTCACCTTCTAATACCACTATATTGAAAAAAATGGTTACTCCATGTTGTTATTTGAAAGCTCTAGAAAGAGACCAAACTTTTATGTCTGAGTACTTGTTAGAATCAAAAGAAAAAAAAAATGATCTGGCCTTTAATCAAGCAGCATTTTTTGAATGCCTTTTCTATGTCCCACACCATTTTTTTATTTTTTATTTTTTCCAGATTACATCACCATCATGGGCATGCACTGAGCATGGTACCAGATGTCCCAGCACACCTTAGGGCAAGAATTACCATCCACCCTTCTCCTTTTTATAGAAATTACCACAAATGCCATATTTAATTTCCCATAAATGTTGTTTCCCCCGAGGGAGAGGAGGAAAACCAATGATAAATCATGCCTAAGGAAGTGCCAAAAAACTGAGGCACACCCAGCCAAAGTCTATACAGACCTATGATCATCATAGTAATAATAACAATTACTCATATTTCGATAGTACCTTAATATTTGTGAAATGCTTTTCTCACAACACCCTGTGAAATAAAGAGCATCCCTTGATAGAAGAGGAAAACAAGACCCAGAGAAAAAATAAGTCTCAATTTCTTTGTCTATAAGATAGAAGTAATAAAACTTGCTGGTTACTGTGAGTAAAGAGCTGCATAAACTATAAAATACTATAAAAAGCAGAATTATTATTATTACCATCAGAAGTCTTTAAGGAAATTGCTTAGGGAAGAATTTTTGTAATTAGCACAGTGAGTTTTATAAATGATATGAATAAAGTCGACTTTTCCTATAGAAACAACATTTTAATAATAGATTATCTTCCTAACTAAAGGCCTAATGCCCAATTTTCTATAAAAACGACTAAAAAATTACTATATTTCATCTACTATAAATGTTGTATTTGGGTACCTATAGTAAAGAGCTTTAAAAAGTTTATAGAATTCAATTAAACAAGAAAGACAGTAATCAGATTCAGAGATTTAATTCCGAAGAGCCAAAAACTGAACAGAATTTTCTAATTCTCAAGTCACTGTTCTTCCTATGCTAAACTGCACCTATAAAAAGATGAGATCAAGACAGGAATTCACTAAAATACACATAAGGAACTTCTCAATCTCTTAAATTGACTCTGTTGAATGGTATTTCAAGTATAGGGTAAGCTTCCCTCTACTGTCTCCCTGCTAAAGGCCTGCTCCTTCTCCCCGAGATCCTGAAAATAAATTAAGTTTGTGTGATTGGTTACTGTACTGGTGGCTGTTTAATTGCCTTATATCTGTTTTAAAAGGTAATATTTTGTATACAGAGGACAAAACCTAAGCCCGCAGGGATAAAGTGCCTTACCCAAAGGATAAGATGAATTTAGCAGATAGGACTTATCTCCCCCTGCCATTGTTGACTGTCAACTTTTCTACAACTCCTCTTAATGGTTATAAACCACTGTAAATACTAATAGCTTAAGAAGATGTATAAGCTATATCAAATTGCTTGCCATCTGGTGTGGGGAGGGCAGGGGATTAGAACTCAAAATGTTAGAAAGTAAATGTTAAAAAATTGTTTTTACATGTAATTAGAAAAAATATTACAAAATACTAATAGCTTATAAAGACTTTATTCTTCATACGCTGAATTTATACTCTGCTAACACTGCATACTTTATTGGAAGACGATAATAAAGCAAAATGCTTAACTTATATTCCCACATTGCTATTGGGTAAAATGAAATCTTTTTCCTCATTATATCATTATGCAAAATGTCATCCAAATTAGCAATTTTCCACTACCCCAATAAAGAAACAAGCTACCATAAAACTCCAGGGTTATATTATTGGTAAAAACTTAGAAACACTAGTATATCAAGTTTTCTAAATTCCTTAGAAATTCTGGCTACGTGCCACAGAACCACAGGTAAAGAAAGTTTAGCCATAAATAATTACATCCATTCACAGAGTATCCTGGCTGTCAGAAATAGTTATGATATTTTCATAATTACAAGGGTCCTTTTCCCTAGGAAATGTTGAGCTTAATTCTTCTCTTTGAGCTAAAGAGGAGCTAGCCATAGTGGAGCTCAGACATTTTCCTTCCTAGATAGAGAAAAATACCAAGGGAGGTGGGGCCACTGGTGGCTGCTCAACCCAGATGGGAAAGTTCCAGCCAGGATCACCACATCTCTCCCTCTCATCATCCTCCTTGTCAGGATCTCCGTCTAACACTGAAATCTTAAAGATTTCATTCTGCAAAATTCCTAAGCTTACTTTCCCTTCTTCAGGAAACCATGGGCTATGAATTTGAATGAAATCAAGAAATTTAGTGAACTGTTGTTTACTTGCTAGTACTCCCCTCTTCCAGAGGATGTGCTTAATTATATCAATGAAAAGATTTCTTTCTTTTGATCCACTGTGTCCCACCATGTTAATCTATTTTTACTTTTAATGTTCTCCCTGAAAAGAAGAACTCTGAAAATCCTGGGGGAATTCTCCCTGATGGGGAGAATTCCGAAAATCCTTGGGCAATCTTCTCTGATGAAGAGAACTCTGAAAACTCTGGATTCCTTGCCCTACCCATACCTCCATGAGCAGCCTGCAGTACCTACAGGCATAAACTTTAGGAGCGTAAGGGGGGTTAGGTATTACCTGCCAGTCGCTGGATTCGGGGGCCAATCACTGCTGGAAGCCAGGCAGCAGTTCCAGGGGCTCTAGGAAGGTTTACGGTTTAGGTGAGAAAGAAGAGAGTCAGAGACACAGTGGATTTCTGGAAGCTGTTCTGAGCACTTCCTGTGAAATTTTATTTTTTATACCTTTCTCTCACAGTCACACAAATGCTGGGAAAATTTACACTTCAAAATCAAAACAGAGAAGAACTCAAGGTTTCAGAAAAGTTGGCAAGCAAAGTACAATTTCCCATATCAATTACATTTTAGTCTAAACAGATTTCAAGGCTACCAAAACCCTACTTTATCTAAGTTTTATTTTAATAAAAAGGACCTTCAACATATTTCAAAAGCAGATAGGGCAGCTGGGTGGCTCACTGGATTGAGAGCCAGGCTTAGAGACAGGAGTTCCTAGGTTAAAATCTGGCCTCGGACACTTCCTAGCTGTGTGACCCTGGGCAAGTCACTTGACCCCCATTGCCTACTTTACCACTCTTCTGCCTTGGAGCCAATACATAGTATTGACTCCAAGATGGAAGGTAAGGGTTTAAAAAAAAAAATGGATTATAGTATGAGAACGTTTGAGTTCATGGGGTTAAATTCAATGTGAGAAAATAAAGTGAATTATGTTTTGATTCTGCCATGCTATGTCCTACTCTTGAGGCAGAGAGAGGAGAAGATTAAACAGCTTTGAGGGTATGAACTATTAACTCATTAAATGCTGGTTTATTATAGAGTATTAAGGGGAATCCTATAAGGGGAGTTATATAAATGGATCTCTCTAAAAAAGATTTCATATCTATACTATAAAACTTGAGGCTATCCTAAAAATATAGATTATAATAATTTCAATAATAAAAAGTTTTGATCAGAAGAGAGTCATACAGAGGAGTCTGACTGGGTTTTCTATCCATTCTGTGGCTGATTTTCAGATCACAGAGATCCATGCAGGGCTTTGCCATCTGCATTGACTTGATGGTACCCTGATGAGGGAACCCTTATTTCTCTGAGGGGCTCTCAGCAGACAGATGCCATTATCCAGAGCAAAAGTAACCACTGCAGGCCTCGAATTCCTAGTGTTATTCAGTCTGATTACATCTCTAAAAGAAAAACCACTGTCCTGGGAATCATGATTCCAAACATGAACTCCAATTCTGCCATTCCCTCTTTAGGACAGGTAGTCTTTATTCCCTTTTTCTATAACTCAATTTCCTCATCTAAAAAGTGAGGATAAAAATGCAGGTGATTTTCATTAAGATTGATAATATTAACTAGCTTTTATATACTGCCTTAAAGTTTCAAAGTTTTAAATACATTATCTTCTTTAATCTCATGATAGGTACAATCCAGTGTTGGAGACTATGCTAAATTGGGAAACTAACAAAATTTTTTCTTCCACCATTTACTGGCATCCTCATTCTGGGCAATCTACTTATATTCTCTGAACCTCTGTTTCTCTATCAGGAAAAGAGAGATAAATACTTGCATATCCTGCCTTAAAAAAATGCTTTCTAAGTTATAAACAGCTATATATACTGTAAATGTAAGCTATTATTATTTGTTCTATTTGGACAACTCTGAATGAGGGCAAGAAATTAGATTATATAAATATAAATTAATATTATTTATATAAAATATAAATATATTTATATAAATATGAAATATAATTAGGGGCAGCTGAGTGGCTCAGTGGATTGAGAGCCAGGTCTAGAGACTGGAGGTCCTAGGTTCAAGTCCGGCCTCGGACACTTCCAGCTGTGTGACCTTGGGCAAGTCACTTGACCCCTATCGCCCACCCTTACCACTCCTGGGCTAAGGACAGTCCCTAGCCCGGATGAAAAAGGAGGAGGGTTGGGCGTGGGGCTAGCAACCCCACCCTGTAAAAACTACATCTGCTAAAGAAACTGCAACCTAAAGTAGGGGCAGCTGGGCTAGCTCAGTGGATTGAGAGCCAGGCCTAGAGACGAAAGGTCCTAGGTTCAAGTCCGGGCTCAGACACTTCCCAGCTGGGTGACCCTGAGCGACTGTGTGTCCCATTCATTGCCTACTGGTTGTGACCCTATGCTCCTAGAATGGAGTCCCAGGATAAAAAGATATATATATATATATATATAAAATATTATATAAATTTGTATGTATATATAAAAAATTACATAAAAATAAATTTGATTGAATGAGCAAGGGGAAATGCTAAACAGGAGTAACTTGTACCAGACTAACCTATTATAATAGGGCTACAGAAAGGATAAAAAGGAAATAGTACAGTAAATCCTCATTTATAAAGCACCACACTATGCCATAGATTGATTATATATCAAGTCAAATTGTATCCTTTGTGGAGATGCTGATGGTAATAGGGAATTCTAAATTTATGAGTATTCACTACAGAATTATCTATTTTGTGCTGCAGACAAGGAATTTAATTCCCTCACACTGGAGTTATCACTACTGGGGGACTTCCCTCTTCTTCACCTTTGCCTTTCTCCTCTGATTCTTGCCACTCCTGTTACCAATATCCTTAATCCTTTTTCCATCCTCAGCCCTGGAGCTTCTGCCCCAGTTACCTCCCTCTCAAAAGCCACCAGAATCATTGTCCCTATACCTCTAACACCCCTAAACAAATTTCCCCACCCTACTACCAAGGTTCATGCCCTTAAGCATATAAAGAAATATCCATGGAAGGCCTCAATCATTGACATGTCTCCCACTTGTAAATCTTCACTATAGGCACTTTCCCTTTTAGGGGTCTTATAAAAATGGTGCCAAAACCCTAATATCTCAGTTTGCCAGCGTTTCTATTTTAAATTCCATGTCTTAAACAGAATTTGACTCTCTCAGATCATTCTACTGTTTTACAACTGGACTTTTGCTTTTCTTTTTTTTTTTAACATATCATTTATTCTATTTTTGTGTGGCATAATAATAGAAGGAACACTGAAACTGGAATTAGGACCTGGGTTTAAATACCAGCTTTTCCCACTTACTTTCTCTATGATTTTTGTACTTTATCTCCTGGGTCTTTAATTTTCTTACATACAAGGTGAAATTATCATATTATATATTATAATAATATTGCCATTATGGTAACTATAAAATGTATTAAATACTAGACCAAGGATTTTAACATTTTTTCCCCTAGTGACATAGAGAGCTGCTAAAGCTTTGGAATAGTTAGTTCTGAGTTTATTTATGTTGATGTGGCAGCAATGTGGAAGATGGATTGATGAAGAAAAAGCATGGAAGCAGGTAGACCAATTAGGAACCATTGGCATGAGTAAAGGTGAAAGGTGATGTGGTCCTAAATTAGGGTAGAGATTGAGTGGAGAAGAGGGAATATATTCAAGAGATGATTTGAAAATAGAATCAACAAAATTTAGCAACTGGTTGGACATGAAAAAGATGGTTTTCTAGAACAAGGTCTAAATAAATATGTAGAACTGTAAATTAGTTTAAAAGATCTGGGAAAATATTTGGAATTCTTCAAAAAAAGGAGTTGCTAATTTTTTCATGCCTTATAGACAGCAAGAAAAGCTACATAAATATAAAAATGTTCAAAACAACATTATTAATCTAAAAGATGTTGAAAACAAAACATGTTCCTATCAATTGAGAAAGGACTAAACATAGTCATGTATGAATGAAATAGAATGTTACTGTGATGTAATAAATGAGTAATATTAAGAATTCAGAGAAACATGGGAAGATTTATATAAGGTAATGCTGAGGGAAGAAAGCAGAAGAAACAGCACAATATATGTATTGATTATAACAATGAGTAGAATTGAAAAGAGTGCTGGATTTGGAGTCAGAAAACCTTAACTCAAATCCTTGGTTCCACTATCTCTACTGTCTCTTACTATCTCTATGTCCCAAGATAAATCACTGTATGCCTTTCTCAATTATGGGTTTGATTTGATGATCACTAAGGTACTTCCAGCTACAAAACTAGTAATCGAATGTAAACAAGGTCAACAGGGAGAGGTAACAAAACAAGGTCAACATGGAGAGGTAATGACCCCTGAACTAGGGAATGGAGAGAACATGTAAGAGATAAAGAAGTAAATTCCATTGGCAATTTATTGTATATAAGGGACAAAGGAGAGGAAGAACTGTATTATAATAGAATTTTTGAGCCTGGATGATTTGTATGCCTAGTCCATAGCCAAAAAACATACTCAACTATAGTAGAACTGGCTACCACTGGCAATGTCCTACTGAATCTCCAAATCACAAAGGAGAAAAGGAGTAGCATTTTGTAGAAAAGGGTCTTCACTCCCAAAAAAGAAAAAGACCTGGTTTTGAATTCCTATTCTGCCATGCCATTTACTGCCTGTGTAACCTTGGGCAAATTATTGAACCTCTCTATGATTCAGTTTCCTCATCTGTACAAGATAGGAGTGAATCTACATGAATTCTAGGGTCTCTTCCAGCCCTAAATCTGATTCTATCACTCAGAGAATGATGGTACCAGGTAGAGAAAGGAGGTGGATGGGGCGGGTGGCATCATTGTCCATAAGTTTAGTTTTAGACCCAGAGAGTCTGAAGTATGCCTGGTAAGAGGAGGAGAGGGGAGAAAAGAGAGAAACAGAGAGACAGGGAGAGACAGAGAACAGAGAGGCAGAGGAAGACAAGAGACAGGGAGGAGAGAAACAGAGAAACAGAGAGGAGACACACAGAGAAAGGGAAGAGAAGAGACAGAGACAGAGAGAACAGACAGTCAGACAGACAGAAAGAGAAGCCTGAACTTTAGCAAACATCCAAATTTAGGGAACAAAAGAGGGCCTAGTAAAATAGACAGAAAGAGGAAGAGAAAGCAATTACTAGGATCATGAAGTTGCCTATTCACATGGTTCTTTTCTACTCTGCTGTCTGCGGCAGCCCCACCCTATCAAAAGGACCTCAGGTTTGGTGACCCCATTGGGTGAGCTTTGCAAGAGAGCAAAGACAATAGTTGCACAGGGAAAGGAGACACGGGTGGATTATGATCTTGAGTGCTGGAAGGAGTAATCCACACTCCTGAAATAATAGATACAGCAAAGTAAGCTGACTTTATCAAGGATGAAATGTCAGTAGAATGCCTGGGATAGAGGGCAGATAGCAAAGGATTAGAGAGAAATGAGGAAACAGGCAGATAATAAACTATTCTTTCAAAAAAGAAAGCAATGAGACATAACTAGATGGGGCAGCAGGATTAAATTAAGTTTTTTTGTTTTCTTCTTTTGAGCCTGTGCCCATATTTGAAGGCAGAGAAGAATGAGCCATTGGAGAGGAAGATATTGAAAATGCTGGAGAAAGGAGATAACTGAAAGGAAAAGGAAGCTCACTCAAGTGCAGCTTACCCAGTAAATCTCTAATCAGTTTTAGAACAAAGTAGAGAGGAGTTTGGCTTTGAAGAGGAGGCATATCTATTCCTGGGATATAGTAGGTGTGTGCTGGAACTATCTCCAATCTAGCTTTCCAAGCCAATTGTTGCATTTTCAACTACATTTACACCTTGGAAATCAGCAAATACTACAAATCAGGACTTGATTTATTGTTTTATTGACTATCTAGCTTTAAGAAAGTGATGTAGAAAATGTCATTAATGGAGATTAAACCCAAAAGTGTGTTGTGTGTACATTTTTCCCCTTGGAAAGCCAGTCATTAAACATTTACCAACACACTTCTGGATATAGAAGAAAAGAAGAGAAGTTATGTGTGGAATAAAGATATTTAGAAATGGAAGTAAAGGGAGGGGAATCTCATAACTTCTTCTAACTGCTCAATAGTAAGGTAGTGAGTTGTTCAGTCGTTTTCATTTGTGTCCAACTTTTCATGACCTCAGCTGGGGGGTTCTCAGCAAAGATACTGGGGTGGTTTGCAATTTCCTTCTCCAGCTTATTTTACAGATGAGGAAACCAAGGTAAACAGTTAAGTGACTTGCCCACAGACCCATAGGTAGTAATTGTCTAAAGTCAAATTTGAATTAGGGAGATGAGTTTTCTTGCACTCTATCCACTGTATCACCTACCTGCCCAACGGTAGTGAAGTCTTCTGCCAAAGTGAGAGATAGAGGGATTGCTAAATTGCACAGTAGATGGTGAACCAGACCTGGAGGCAGGAGGTCCTGGGTTCAAATCTTACCTCAGACACTTCCTAAATGTGTGACCCCAGGGCAAGTCACTTAACCCAATTGCCTAGCCCTTACCATGCTTTTGCCTTGGAACAACTACTTAGTGTCCATTCTGAGACAGATGGTAAGCATTTTTAAAAAAAGAGATGGTACTAGATTTGGAGTAGGTCTGGAGCTGCCATTAGAAGAAGTAGACTAGGATATTGATAAGAGATAAATAATAGGCATTGCTAAGAAGCAATGAGAGCCCAAATGAAATCAGCAGACATAAGTTTATAGGTTCTTTTCAGCAATGCTCTGTAATATTTTTTTTTTAAGTACTACCTCCCAGATAGTAGGAGTCCTTGGGGATGAGCCAAAAGGAAAGTTAAGGAGGTTGAGAATCTAGGGTGTTAGTGAGATCAATATTGACTTTCACTGGGAGAGAAAAGGAAAGAGTGGGAGTCTGGAAAAGATAAATGTGAAAGTTATTTAAGGTTGTAAACTCCGAAAAGAAAGACCTGAAGCTTACAAGAAATATAGATCCTGAATGTCTCAGACAGATTCCAAAGGTACCTAATTCAAAATTAGGGTTAAACCTAGCAGAATAAGACTTGTTTTTATTTATTAATGATGTACAGCCATGGAAGCAACCTATGAAGTCACAGATTTACCAAAGTTCCAAAGAAAGTCATTTGAAAGTGGGAATAACAGGGCGTATTGGATAGACAGAGCATTTGATTCGAAATCAGCTTAAGATTTCTGATTCCTCTTTTCCCTTGAACAATCCAGGTTCTATATTAACTAAACTAGATCTTACTCTGTGTCCGCCCAAATTAGTTAATTAACAAATGAATAGATAAATCAATAAATGAACGAATAAAAGAAAAGACACAATATTATCTACTTTGTCTATAGAGATCACATGGCATAATAAATAGAAGACTAGCCTTAAAGTCCAGAAGACCTGACTTGGAATCCTACCTATGACACATACAAGTTGTTTGACTCTAGATAAGTCACTTAAGTACTCCCTAAGACTAAGTTTCAGACATAGTGCTGAGCTGTATAGGTAAAGAAAATTTTCTTACCTGGGAGTTCCCTATACTAATGAAATCATAGGTCTAGTCTCTATCCATTCCACCTCTACTTAAGGACTTCCAAAATTATAATTATCATCATAAGATTATCATCAACCTATTTAATTCTAACTGGTTAGGTGCTAGGAATTGCAGTACCCTTATAATCTATTGTTTGTAAATGTATTCAGATCCACTTTTTCAGTTACCCCAGTTCACTAACTTACAGCTACAACTCTAACTTTGATTAAATAAATATTTATTCTTACTTCAAGGATGATGCTACCAAATCTAACTATTTTAGGTATCAAGTAAGAAGCATACCTGCTTAAGATACAAGAACAGTAAGTCGGTAGAATGCATTATTATTATGTTCCTATGAGTCTGGATGCTTTTTTTTTAACTCTTACCTTTTGTCTTAGAATTACTACTATGTATTGGTTCTAAGACAAAGAGTGGTAAGGACTAGGCAATGGGGGTTAAGTTCCTTGCCCAGGATCACACAGCTAGGAAGTGTCTGAGGGCAGATTTGAACACAAGTCTTCCTGACTCCAGATCTGGAGCTCTATCAACTGTGCCACCTAGCTGCCCCACACTATAAAAATTTTTTGTACAGTTAGGACCTTTTTCTCTTTCTTTGCTCTCTTTGGATATAGACCAAGCAATGGCTTAGCTGGGACAAATGGTATGCATTGTGTATAATTCCAAATTGTTTTCCAGAACAGTCACCCATTTTTGGTGACATTTCACTCTCCAATCATTTTCACTCTTTAATCTTCAATTTCTCCCTATCTATTGGATCCTTCTCTGCCCTCTACAAACACTTCCATGGCTCACCTATCCTTAAGGGGAAAAAAAAAACCTTTCATTTGATCCTACAAATATTATCCAATATCTTTCTCCTCCTCAACTAAACTTCTTAAGAGTTTACAATGCCTATAAACAATGCCTCTTTCTCTCTTCCCACTGAATTCTAATCCCTCTGTAGTCTGACTTCCAATCCCATTACTCCTTTGAAACTGATCTTTCCAGAAATATCAGTGACTATCTCTAAATTGTCATCTCTAAAAGCCTTTATTCAATCTTAATCTTTCCAAACCTTTCTTCAGCCTCATACACAATCAATCACCCTCTTCTCCTGGGTACTCTCTTCTCTAGGTTTTCATGACACAATTCTGCCCTAGGTCTCCTCCTAGTTGCATGACCATTCCTTTTCAAGTATCCTTTGATGGTTCTTTACCTGGGTCATATCCACTAACAGTGAGTATCTCCCAAAGCTTTGTTCCTACCCTCTTCTCTTCTCTCTCTCTCCCTCCCTTTATATCTTCTTTTCCTTCTCTATCAGCTCCAGTTCAAATATCACCTTCGTGTAGGTGATTCCTAGATCTATGCAGGGTATCTCAGAAGTCTAAGTTTTAGTAGCTTAAAAGTACAAGACTTTTAGGATACACTGTGTATCCAGCCCTATCCTTTTTCCTAAGCTTCATTCACCCATCATGAACTGTCTCCAAAAAGATATCCCACAGGCATCTTAAACTAACCATATCCAAAAATAAACTCATTATCTCTCCTCCAAAACACTCTCTTGTCCCTAACTTCCCTATTGCCATAGAGAGTACCATCATCTACTTAGTCACCCAGGTTTACAACCTGGGTATCAGTTTCAACTCCTCATTATCTCTACATCCCCAATTCAATCTATTGTCAAGATGTGTTAATTTTACTTTTATAATATCTCTCATATACATCTCCATCTTTCTTCTGACACTGCTGCCACACTAGTGCAGGCCCTCATCAATTCACACATAATAACCTTTGGTTTTAAAAGATTACTCTATTACAAAAATGAATAATATAGAAATAGGATTTGAGTGACAATATATGTATATCCCAGTGCAATTGCTTGTCAACTCTGGGAGCAGGGAGGGAAGATGAGAGGGAGACGACAAGAATCATGTAACCATAGAAAATAAATAATAAAATAAAATAAATACTTATCATAGTCTGCTAGTTGGTCTCCCCACCACAAGGCTCTTCCCATTCCAGTCCATTCTGTAACTCAATTGTTAAAATGATCTTCCTAAAGGACCATATCACTGTCTGACCATGTCAGTCTCCTCTTCAATAAACTCTAGTGACTACCTATTACCTCCAGGATCAAATATAAAAATCCTCTGTTTTGTACTTAAGGCTTGTTACAACCTGGCCCCTTTCCAGTCTACTTACAGCTTCCAGTATTTTATGATCTGATGATACTGGTCTACTGACAGTCCCTCACACAAAACACTCCATTTCCTCATTCTATACCTTTTTACTCTCTATCCCACAAGCCTGGGAGATCCACTGGAGTTTATTGAGTAAGGGAACAACTAGGTCAGACCTGAGCTTAAAGAAAACCACAGGGAAGGGTATACCACTAAATGTTTAACAACTAGCCCTTGGTGGTGGTGGTGATGGTGGTAGTGATATAACATGATACACTTTTTGGTTTAACCTACATTAGTTAATTTTTAAAAATGCAAAGATCTGAATCAAATTATGAAGAGTGAAACAAGTAGAACCAAGGGAACATTATATATAGCAGCAGAAATAGTGTTTGAAGAATTAATTTATGTGGTCCACCTCTAGAGAATGAAGTGATAAATAGAAATAAGCAAGACATAGTTTTACATATACATATATCTTTTTGCCAAAAGATGTCTTCTCTGATTTAGGGAGTGGACGGAGAGATGGATATAAATGGGAATTTTATTTTATTTTATTTTATTTCTTTTTCTTTTCTTTTTTTTTTTAGAATATTTTTCCATGGTTACATGATTCATGTTCTTTCCCTTCCCCTTCCCCAAACACTCCACTCCACCTTCCCTGTAGCTAATGCGCAATTCTACTGGGTTTTACATGTATCTAAATGGGAATTTTAATGCAACAAACAACGAATTAATTTTTTAAAGTTTAACTTTGCATGATTAAAGTTTTTTCATTTTCTTAAGTCTGAATAATCAAGAAAACCATAAAGCAGACTCTAATTTGTAATATTTGACAATTTCCAAGTTGTACATAGTCACACCAAAAATTTAATCATCAGATCCTTTTAGCTGGGTTCCATCACACCCCTGATTAACAGTTGAGCAGAAGATGGAGAAGAGAGGAGAGAGATTTGAAGTAGGGAGACTAGTAGAAAGCTATTGGCATAGTCCAGTTGTAAAATGATCAAGGCCTGCCCTTTTCACTACTATCTCCTTGCTTCCCTGGTTCCCATTAAGATTTGACTCAAATCTCACTTTCTGCAGCCCTTTCCTAATCCCAGGCCCAGGGTCTCATGCATTGCTAGGGCCTTCCCTCTAAGATTATTATCCATTTACATTGGATATGATTTGTATGTGCAGTGATTTTCATGCCGCCTTCCCCATCAGAATGTGAGCTTAACTCTACTTAGATATTGCAAAGAAACAAAGAAAAGTATCATTGAGAAGGAAAAGTGAAGTTTTTTTAAAGTATGACTAAAATATCATTTTGTCTTCTGTACATGTTTTGTTTTTTTTTTTTTAACCCTTTCTTTCTGTCTTGGAATTGATGAGCAGAAAAGGCTAGGCAATGGGGGTTAAGTGACTTGCCCAGGATCACAAATCTGGGAAGTTTCCAAAGCTGTATTTGAACCCAGGACCTCCTGTCTCCAGGCCTGACTCTCTATCCATTGAGATATCTAATTATTCTTATAATTATTCTTATACGTCTCTTTCTCTTTTTTTAACTTTTACCTTTGCTCTTGGAATTGATACTGAAGATTGGTCCCAAGGCAGAAGAGTGGTAAGGGTTAGGCAATTGGGGTTAAGTGACTTGCCCAGGGTCACACAGCTAGTAAATAGCTGAGGTCAAATTCAGTACCTCCTGTCTCCAGGCCTGGCTCTCTATTCACTGAGCCACCCAGCTTCCCTGTACAAATCTTTTTAAAGTCTAAGTTTATTAATGTATTATTTGTGTATTCACATTGGTCTCCCTATTCTTCCTCTGCATTTTCTCTTTATGTCTTCAAATTCAGTCTTGACAGCTTTCCATAACTTGTGGGCTGACTTTCCCTATGGACTTTTTGGCCATGGCATCCTACTGATCCTTTTTCTGAACACTTTAAAAGCTATTCTCCCCAAACCTAGGATCAACCTACTAGTAAACATTTATTAAGCTCCTGCTATGTGTCAAGCACCATGCTTGGCTCTGGAGCATGTCAGACTATGCCCAGTCATTCCCTGACCCACTATTCTGAATAAGTACTCCTTTGAACAACTTGTACTTCTTTTCCATTTTCTTTTTATTGCCCTTTAACCAAGCAATGTCCTTATATATATAACCTAGTTGTTCTTTTGTTTAATGAACTGCTCTGTTGGCAGGGAGGAGAGAAAGGGAAGGAGAAGGGAAGTTGTACAAATTATTTGCCAAGGTGACTTTGTTCCCTTGGCAGCATCAGACGAGATCACTCTAAAGCTCCAGCCAAAGCCAGTGGGGCATGCTTTACAGGGTATCTGAATTTGAATAACTCCAGATTTATCAGGTTTTGAGGAAGTCACCTCATTTGGCTCTGTCTGTTTACATCTCCTTGACCCTGGTATACTGGCCATACAAATAAAGAGTAGTAAAGTAATCGTTCTTTAAAGTGTGAAATAGAAATGTTCTGACTGGGATACTAGGATTTATGCTATAAGGAATATAAATAGAGTGAAGTGAGCCACTACTCTGAAAACCTGCTATATAGGAAGTTTCCCACAGAGAATGGTGAACGGGAGAGAGAAGGCTTCAAGATGAAAAAGAGAATGGGAGGGAGACTTCCATCAGTGGTAAATACTTGAAAGCGATGCTCTGAAGTGTGACCAGTTTTTAACTACAGCTTTCAGATTCTTGAGTAATTTGGAAGTTAGGGGAACAAATTAATCAGTGAAGTGTGAGGTATGTGAGGAAGGAGGAAGTAATCGTGGTTATTGGGTAAGATGATGGATATCGTGCAGCTAGGTGCCTAGAGTCAGGAAAACTTATCTTCATGAGGTCAAATTTGGCTTCAGACACATATAAGTTGTGTGACCCTAAACAAGTCATTTTATCCTGTTTACCTTGATTTCCTCTTCTATAAAATGAGCTAGAGACGGAAATGGTAAAGGAAACAGATTTTCTAAGAAAACCTCAAATGGGGTCACAAAGAGTCAGACACAACTGAAATAACTAAACAACAAAATTGGGGGGGAAATGGTGGTGGTAATTATATAGATTCTCTCTGTCCATTTATATGGAAGGGTTAAGATATGACAATATCAACAAATCTTCCAAATAGATGTGAGTCATGGCTGGAAGAATACTTCAAGATCATCTGATTCAACAATTCAGTCATTTCAACTCAAAAACCATTTATCAAGTCCCTGCTATGGGCAAAGTACCGTGCTAGGTGCTGAGAAGACAGAGACAAAGCTGGAAGTCTCTGTACTTAAAGGACTTATACTGCTTCCTTTTACAGATGAAGAAACTAAAAGCCAGAACCGAGACTAAAAAGTGTGTCTTCTGACTCCAAATCCAAAGTTCTAATGAAATTTTTGCTGTATCACACCATACTACACCACTCCGATATTGGTGCATGTCTACATGTAACATATGGAGGCGTATGTATATTACATATATAAACTAGATATCCATGTGCACATATCTAGTATGTGCTTTATGTATATGTTTAGGGAGAGAGAGCAAGATGGAGAGATAGATAGATAGATAGATAGATAGATAGATAGATAGATAGATAGACCAACAAACAGAAGAGAGATGGAGAGATAGATAGATAGATAGATAGATAGATAGATAGATAGATAGACTGACAGAGAGAGATGGAGAGATGGAGAAATATATAGATAGATTGACAGAGAGAGAGAGAGAGAGAGAGAGAGAGAGAGAGAGAGAGAGAGAGAGAGAGAGAGATGGGAAAATATATAGATAGACAGACATAGAAAGATAGAAAGATAAAGAGAGAGAAATAGATAGATAGGCAGATAGAGAGATAGACAGATGGAGAGAGAGAAATAGATAGAGAAATAAATAGAGAGAAATAGATAGACAGAAAGACAGAGAGATGGAGAAGTAGAGAGAGAGAAAGAGAGAGAGATGGATGTATATATGTATGTACCTTACACACACCAGAGAAGACATAAGGAACTCAAATATTTTCAGAATGTCCCTGACTCTATATAAGAATACATATAATAGTAATTCCAAGACCCTAAAGGCTCCAGAAATTACCTGGAGTGAAAGAATTGAATTATATTAAAATGTATATGATCTCTAAAGTTCCTTTCAGTTCCAAATTCTATTAACTCCTCTACCTGTTGTAGATGAGGCAGCATATATTAACTCCAGGTGGTTATAACTGAGGGCAAGCAAACGCCAAGCTTCCTCTTTGACCCTTGCCCTGCTTTTTCCACTCTCCTTCTCTTCCTCTCCCTTCCCCCACTTTCAAAAATCAAAGGTCGATTGATAATCTGGGGAAGTTGATCTCAACATAAACCATCCCTCAGCTTTGCAAAAAAATAGTCAAAAATAGGGTCACCAAGAGGCCAGGAAGCAATTTCCAGTGAGAACAAATTTGCCAGATTATTGCAGTGCTACAATTTCTTCTCCAGCTGTCCAAAAGACCATTTCTCAGCCACATCATCAGATCATTCCATAGCAGGGAATTTTAACCTTTTTTGTGTTATGGACCCCTTCCGCTCTCTTCATTACCACATTAGTAGATGCAGAAAATAAATTACATAGGATAACAAAGGAAGCCAAAGATATAGAAACATAGTTATCAAAATTTTTTTTGTTTTGTTTTGTTTTTAAAACCCTTACCTTCCGTCTTGGTATTGACTCCAAGGCAGAAGAGTGGTAAGGGTAGGCAATGGGGGTCAAGTGACTTGCCCAAGGTCACACAGCTGGGAAGTGTCTGAGTCCAAATTTGAACGTAGGACCTCCCGTCTCTAGGCCTGGCTCTCAATCCACTGAGCTACCCAGCTGCCCCCCAAAATGTTTTTTTAAAAAAACAAGTTCGTGGACCCCAGATTAAGAACCCATACATCCAGTGCATTACAAAGCTCCTCTATATTGAATTCTCTTGTTACCCTACTTCCCTATTACACTGCTGGATTCTATATGTTATTATCAGCAATTACCAAGCTAAAACCCTTTCTTTAAAGTATATTTTTCCTGTCTAATAATACTTATCCATTTAAAGACATTAAATAGATCCTGGGTATTCTGACCATTAGCTTCTCCAGTCAACCAGTGTGACATATTTATGAATAATGTCAAATAAACAACGTTTAAATGAGCAGAACAATGGTTTTATTCAGAGTCATTGTTTTGATCTTGACAAGTAACTATTTTTTTACATGGAATTAATCTTTGACAAATGTTTGCTCTGGGAACAATTCGACAAGGTCACTAGCTGTCCCACTGTATGCCAGGTAAACAAAGTACTTTCACTTGACAAAGCAAAAAATTAACTATATAATATGTTATGAAAGAGTCTGCTTAATTGTTAGACCAAGGAGGTATATTCTTAAACTCACTACAGCATATTTTTACTTTGCTTCCACATTCTAAATGAGCCAAGTTGTTTCTCTATTTTTTTTCCATTCAGTTCATAAAATTGCTGAAACAAACTACAGTCAATTCTTGATTATTCAAAGCAGGATTATCTCTATTGAGAAATACACATGCATGATATGTGAGCGTGTGTGTGTGTGTGTGTGTGTGTGTGAGAACTGTTTCTGACTATAGTGTGAGCTCCTCCACTAGACCGAAAACTCCATTAGAATGAGGGCTGATATTATTTTTGTCTTTTTTTTTTTCTTCTCAGCAAGTAACAGGGTACCTGGCATATAGAAGGTGCTTAATAAATGTTTATTAAGTTGGAGGAAATAAGGGTGGCTAAAAATTGAGTTTCCTATAATTTAAACACAACCAGGTGTCTGTTTCCTCATTTAAATTTCTCTATCACATGGAAGGGGACTTTTTCTGGCTTTCATTTGACTCTTTCAAGGACTGCTAGTAAAGGTGACTAATTTGTAACCTAGTCAGGATGGCTTAACACATCCCTGAGGACAACATAATATGATAGACTGAACACTATTTGGAATAACAGAATAGTCAGAAAATCTGGGTTTGAGACCTGGCTATACTGCTAACTCCTTAATCAATGTTAGCCTCAGTTTTCTTACTTATAAAATGGGAATACGGGTACTTTCCCTGTCATCTCACAGAACTGTCGTGAAGAAGGTACTTTATAAATTGTAAAGCTATATGGCATAAGAAATGATGTTTGGGTTAATTAAAAAAAAAAGAGCAAAGACATGAAATTATGAAGAGTGAAACAAGCAAAACCAATAGAATATTATCAATGGCAACAGAAATATTGTTTGAAGAATGACTGTGAAAGTGAATATATATACACATATATATGTACATATATTCTTTAATAAGAGTAGGGGAGAGGTGATAATAAAGGGAGATATCTGGGAACTTTATTATAACAAATAAAAATAAATTATAAAACATCACATAAATGTAAGTCATTATTATGAGTAGTCAAGAGTTGACTATATACTTCTGAACTAAGGGGAAAATGATCAGCTTAAGACGTCACCTAGTTTGTGTCAGACTGTCCAAGTATATAACAATATATTTTGTACCTACAATCAAAAGATTGTAAAAATTAAGATCGCAGATCTGTATTTATAAATGACTTTCATGTCACATTGGTAGACTTGGGCATTTTAAAAGTCAAAATTGTTACTGAAGGTTTTTTTTTTCATAATTTAAAAAAAGATAAGAAAAACCATCTTTAAATCTATCCATTTCTCTCCAAAGTTGTATTATATTTTCATAACAATGAGTGGTTCTGCAAAACAATTAATGAAGCTATTTTATTTAAAACACAGAGACCAGTGACTCTTGTAAAAGAAGGGTATCTTTCCCTTGAAACCCTTCCCACTTCTCACCTTTTCATTACAAAAGAGAGCATTACCATCCCCTCTGTCACCCAGATTGGAAATCTAGGTGTCATTCTCAACTTTCTTGTGCTAACTCCTCATCTCCAATCTGTTGCCAAATCTTGTTGTTTCTAAGGGCATGTTCTAGAAACTTCCCCTTCTCTCCATTCAAGCAGTCATGGTACAGGCCCTCATCAGCTCATACCTAGACTATTTCAATAGCTTTCTACCATCTCTCTCTACTCCTATCCATTTTCCACTCAGCTATTAATGTGCTAGAGCCAACTGGAAACCAACTCTTAGGAACTGATTTATTAAAATTTGGGAGTGACTATTTACAACTCAGAAATTGATATATGCTACAAGTCAAGACTTGATTTATTGTTTCGTTGATCATCTACATTTAATAAAGTGGGAATATTAATAATGCAGGTTAGATTTAAGAATATATAATGTTACAACCCTCACTACCCCCAAGGGTCAGTTGTTAAACATTTACCAGCTCCGAAATTGTATGGCAGAAACTAGGTATAGATCAATAACTCACACCATATATCAAGATAAAGTCAAATTAATACATAATTTAGAAATAAAGCGGGAATACAATAAACAAATTAGGAGATTACAAAATGTTTTCCTGACAGACCAGTGCATAAGGGAAGAATTTCTAACCAAACAAGACATGGAGAACATTACAAGATATAAAATAGATAACTTTGAGAACATTAAATTAAAAAGGTTTTGCACAAACAAAACCAATGCAACCAAGATTAGAAATTAAACAACAAACTGGGGAAAAATCTTTATAGGGACACTAATATCGTATTGTTAGAGTTGTGTACTGATCCAACTGTTTCAGAGAACAATTTGGAAACATTCCCAAAGGGCTATAAAACCCTTTGATTTAGCAATACCACTACTAGGTTTATATCCCAAATAGATTAAATATAAAGGGAAAGGACCTACTTGAACACCTTTTTATAGTGGCAAAGAACTGGAAACTGAAGGGATATCCAATAATTCGTGAATGACTAAACAAATTATAGTATATGATGTTTCATAAGAAATAACAAATAAGAGGATCACAAAAAAACCCTGGAAAGGCTTATGTGAAATGCTGCAAAGTGAAATGAGCAGAGGCAAGAGAATATTGTACACAGTAATAACAATAATGTATGATGATCAATTGTGAATGACTTAACTGTTATCAACAAAGCAAGGATCCAGGACAGCTCCAGGAGACACATGATGAAAATGACTATCCACTGCCATAGAAGGAACTGATGGAGTCTGAATACAGAATGAAACAAGCCATTCCTCACTTTATTTCCTCCGTGAATTTCTTCTGGTATAAACAATATATGTCTTCTTTTTAACATGACAAACATGGAAATATGTATTTTATTATAACACATATACAACCTATATTATATTACTTCCAGTCTTGGGGAAAGGGGAAGGAAGGAAAAGAACATGGATTGCAAAATGTCAGAAAACAATGATGATGATGATGATGATGATGATGATTGATTAGAAAGCAAAGTTAGAAAAGATTATTAAAAATGTATTGATTTAATCTGGAAAAAAATTTAAAAATAAACAAATAAGCATTTTTATCCCTTGCTGTGTTTTTCCTTAAGGTCAGGTCAGACCTTATCATCCCCTTACTCAATAAACTCCTGTGTATCTCTGTTATCTTTAAGAATGCTCTGTTTCTAATTTTAAACCCTTCACAACTTGGCCTTTTCCTATCTTTCCAGTTTGTCTACACTCTACTGCTCTCTACCTTACCCTCCACATTCTATGATCCAGTAAAAATGGACTTGTTGTTCCCATACAAAGACGTGTTTTCACCGACTATCCCCCTCATTTAAAAACACTCTCTCCTTCCTCATCTCTGCCTCTTGGCTTCCTTCAGCTCAAAGTCCACCTCCTTCAGAAAGTCTTTCTCTGTCCCTCACATTGGTGATACCTTCCCTCTGAGATTATCTTCCATTTACATAGCATATCTGTTACTGTAGATAGATATTTGCATGCTGTCTCCTATGTCAGAAAGTGAGCTCCTTGAGGAGAGGGACAGAGTCTTTACCTAGTTTTATATCCCCAGGGCTCAGGTCAGTGCTTGGCACAGAGAATGCCCTTAATAAAATCTTGTTGACTGACTGACCAATCAAGAAAGACCTCAAGTTTGCCAACATACCCCCTGACCCTCCATATACTAGTATTTAATCTCTGAGAACTATGTGTCTGGAACCTGCATACTCAGCTTATCTCCATGAGATTAGGACATGAGAAAAATTGACTCCTGTAGTCCAAACACACCAGCATACTTTGTATCAGAAAGCCAACTTAATCTTTTTCTTTGTAGACTATAGCTAACAAGATCACTCAAGGATAGCTAGTGCATTTTCTTCTTTCCAAGAATCTTCATGAAAAAGCAAATTAACATCAAACACTTGGTCAATATATAGCATCAGATCAAAGAAATATTTTTAGTAATTTGTCCATGCTACTGGTATACCTGTTAGCCAAGGCAAACACCTTTCTCCTCAGCCAATGCTATGAGAGAAATTTTGTATTTTATTTTATTAATTTAAAAAAAGTATAGTGATAAGAAGTTTACAGGCTTCAGTAAACTGCCAAAAGGGTCCATGACAGAAAAAGGGTTAAGAGCTTCTCGTCCAGTCTAATATTTTAATTTCAAAGATAAGGAAAGTCACTGCCAGGGAAGTTAAGCATGCCCAAGGTCACACAAGTAATAAACATCACAGTTGGGATTTGAACAAAGATACTCAGTCTCCAAACTCATCTCTTATTTTCCCTGTAACTTAACTATCTTCAAATTTGTCCAAATTCAGAGAATGTGAAGGTAAACAATGAGAAAAAGGACCGATGGGATAGGCTGGAGACAGATTATGGAGAATATCAAGGTACAGGTTTAGGAACTGGTATCTTATTTAGGAAGCCACTAGAAGTCAAAGAGAGTTTTGGAGCAAGGAAGACAACTGGCAGCAGTGTGAGGGACAGATCAAAGAAGACAAAGACAAGAGAAAAGCAATATCAACAGTAAGGCAAGTTGAGGTGAGAGGGAATGAGGGCTAGAGTTAGTAGGGCTAATGTTGTTGTTAGTCCTTCATTTTCAAAGAGGACCGATGAAATCGTAAGGGTGATGCCTTGACACCTATATGAATAAGATTTAAATGAGACAAAGTTACACAAAGTCATCCAGAGTCAGCAAAATCCAATGGTAGGACAAAAGTCAAGAATGGCTGATGGCTTGAGATGCAGTAGATGACTTGCCATCTTCGATGTCTGACTAAGCTCTAAATCAGTGGTTCCCAAACTTTTTTGGCCTAAGGCCCCTTTCCAGAAAAAATATTTCTTAGCCCCCTGGAAATTAATTTTTTTTAATTTTAATAGCAATTAATAGGAAAGATAAATGCACTTGTGACCATCACCGCTCCCCCTGGATGGCTGTAGCACCCACCAGGGGGCAGTAGCGCCCACTTTGGGAATCAATGCTCTAAATGCTCTTTGGCCCCTGTAGTTGCCTTCATGGGCACCCATTCTGCTGGGAAATGTCTTCACATGCTTGGGTTAGACATTTCCCCCAAGAGTTTGATGCCTCTTAGTTACTCTCATTCTGGTTTAGCCCATCAGTCAAGATTAGTAGCATGTGACCACTGTACATGTTACAGCTTCTTGGAACCACAGGTGAGAGAGGAATGAAAGGTGGGCACCAAAGCTGGATAAGCAGCCCCAAAAAGCAAGTTCTCTCACTAGAGGTGCTAGCTAGCATTCTCTAAATACCTCCTAACAGATATGGAAAGGAGGGAGCAGAAACAAGATGTTATGAAGGTAGAGCCCAGTGGGACCTGAAAATTGGTTGAATGGGGTGGGTGAAGGAGAGGAAAGAGATGAAGATGACTGTGAGGGTTCTAGGAGGATAGAGTTGCCTTCAACTGAAATAAAAAAGTTACGAGAACAAAGTAGGAGAAGGGATAGAAAGAGTTTTTTTAGGCAAAAAGAAATGATGAATTTCATATTGAGTTTGAGATGACAATAATCCATCCAAATGGAGTGACCCAGCATGCAGTGAGACACCCAAGCCTATAACTCAAAGATATGGATACAGACTTGGAAACCAGGTACCTGCAGGAATATGGTAAGTGAAATCATGGGTGTAGATAAGGACACCAAAAGAGAAGTTACAGAAGTGTCACCCTTTTATGGTATAATGGAATCCTGTGGCCATCTGGCGAAGTCTAATGGCCCCTTCTCATCATAATGTTTGTGAAAGAGAATTTCAACTCTCTTTGTTTTTTTTAACTTAATCAATCAAGAACTTGGAGTCCACAGTCTTTCACATTAACTCTTAGTAAGAGCCTTTTAATAGAAAAGGACTTTCATACCCTAAAAGGCACTGCTCTCCTCCTCCCCCTCCACCCCGGGCAGTGCTAGGCAAATTGGGAGACAGTGACTGATTTCTGAGGAGTAATAAGGAAAGCTAATGGGTGGAGAAAACAGTGTATAAGCGGGAGCCTCGAGATCTTGGATGGCTCAATGTCTTTTGCAGCTTTAGATTTTGGCTTCCTGATTCAGACTTTGGATTCTGGTGAAGATTCCGGCTTTCCGCGTTGGAGACTTGGGCTGAAGAGGGACGCTTACTCCAGTGAGACACTTGCCTCCTTGGCGTGAGAGACTGCCCTTTGCAGCTCAGCCTCTTCGGAGTCAGTCTTTGGTGGTTGAAACCTGGCTAAAGACACTCTCATGAGCACGTGAGATTTGTATTCGGATTCCCATTTGTGGTCTGGAGACACTCGAACATGAACTTGGGGTTTTTTTAGCTAAGCAATATTTTCTACCTCCTTTCTACATTTTCCTCTCTTACTATCACTATTTTACTGTAATAAAGCTACTAAAAGTCTCATGACTCAATATTTAATTATTACAAATGACAACCACAATTTTTAATTCCTAGATTTTGTCAAACCTATTTTAATTATTACATGTTTTTAAATACATACAACAACGTTCAAAGGACTATAAAGGGAACGGATTGCATCAAAATACAGTTTTCAACGAAAATACATTCACAGACCCCAGGTGAAAAGAGAAAATAAAAGAGGACAATGGATAGATATATTGTAACTTGGGAAATGCTATAATCTAAGTGATGAGAAGCGAAAGAACCATAAAAAGGGGGTGGCCTGACCAATACAGTCCAGATTGGAGGGAAGAAGGGGGAGCAGTCATCCCATGGGTTGTTGCACTAGTGGAGAATTTCTAAGGCACAGAGAAACCTCAGAATGGAGTGAAGGGAAGGAGATATTATCCAGCCTCCTCTAACTATGTCCCCACCACTTTGCCCTGGGCTATTTATGGATCTGCTGATTTGAAATTCTGTCTCAGTCATGAAAGAGCTATATGATATGGGGGGGAAAAAATCCCTTAACTTCTCAGGAATTCTGTTTCCTCCTTTGTAAAAATGAAAGGGCCAAATGAGATCATCTCTACAGTTACTTCTAGCTTTATAACCTGTGAATTTTTACTGGCAGAGTCAATCAGTCAATCAAGAAGCCTTAAAATGTTTACTATTTGCCCAGCTATGTGCTAAGGTTTGTGTATACAAAGAAAGGTGAAAATGTGCCCTCTACTCTCAAGGAGCTCATGTTCTAGAGCAGGAGAAAGCATACAAATAGCTTTGTATACAAGATGTATGCAGTGTAAGTGGGAGGTAATTTCTGCTGCTTTGGAATTCAATTTCAGTCAAGAAAGAGTTAAATGATATTGAAAAAATCCCTTAATGAGGGAGGAGAGAAGGACTCCAGCAGAAGATTAGATTTGAATTGAATTGAATCCTGAATCATTTGAAAGTTTACAAAACACTTTATATTGTTGTTGTTCAGTTGTGTCTGACTCTTCATGACCCTATATGGAGTTTTCATGGGAAAGGTACTAGAGTGGTTGGCCATTTTCTTCTCCAGCTCATTTGACAGATGAGGAAACTGAGGCAAAGATGGTTAAGTAACTTGCCCAGAGTTACCCAGCTAGTTGAACTCAGAAAGATGATTCTACCTAACTCCAGGCCTGGCACTCTATCCACTGTGCCACCTAGCTGCCCTTAACTTTATTATCAATGTGTAACGGTCATATAAATATATATAAAGATAGCATCTGACTTGCTCTTTATTTGTAAAAGATCAATATTTAACACTAATGATGACAAGTAAAAATTAAAACACTGATGCATTATAAAAAATTGACATTCATTCTTCCATTTTACTTCAGTCTTCATTCTCTCAGCTTGAAATGTTAACTGCAGATGTGTTAATGCAGATGAGAGCTAAGTAAACCAATGCCCTGGTGCCAGTACCTACCCTCATATATTCATACTTATTCTATCCGTCAGGTCAGTAGGAATTGTACTAATCTATATTGTGTCAAAGCTTAAAATTGGCCTCAGACCTTAGAGATACCTTTATACCAAAGTAGAATATGGTCCCTACAGTTTATTTCAGCAGATCTAGCTTCCTGAATATTAAGGATTAAAAACCTTTTTCTGGATAGGAAGTAACTCAAAAAAGCATGATTATAGACTTTTTTCTGCTCTGTAAACAGAAGACTAATCATTTTTTTTTTATTATATACAATCCATTGGCACTGTTTTGTCTCAATTCATCAAAAATACAACCTCTCTTAATCAGTTCCTTTTAAAGCATAAACACATTCACATCATCAAGCCAATGAATCAACCTTGGTAACAACTCTGTCTTCACTGCCCAATAATAGATGTTATAAGCAAGGATTATGGTGAGCCAATTAGTGGCAGGATATGGGGAGCTAATAGGTATCACCTCACTTACCTTTCATTAATTAAAATAATCTAAATGGTGTAGCCAATAAAAATATATATATTCCTGGGAAACATGAAAGGCGGTTTTGCAACATGCTACTACATTTAATTACTGTTCCGAAGAAACCTGGCTCCCCAGGAAGGTATTTCTATAATGCAAAATGCTCGAGGTATTTCAACAGATTAAAAGGATGTTGATCTCGAGTAAAGTGAAAGTGAAAATGGGCACCAGGCAGGCCAGTACAAATCTAAAGAACTAAAGAACAAATGAAAAATATAATCATCTGTGTTTCTCCATGAATTTTCCTTAAGGGAAGAGAGCACAGTGGAAAAAGAACTGGAGTTCATGTCAGGGGGCCTGAGTTTGTATCCTTACTCAGTTATTATCTGTAGGACTTTGGGCTTAATCTCCCTGGATTTAGTTTGCTTTATCTATAAAATGAAGTGATTGGTCTAGCAATAAGCAAATTAATTAATTAACAAAAAATAAAGCCCAATCCAATGGGGTGGGAGGTAGGAGCAAGAAATGTCAGAGGGTTGTCTCATGTTACACAAACTCTCTCCTTAAACAAAGTGTTTATTTTTAGCCACACTTTTCCAGTTGCCTTTGAATAGTCTGAGACTAATAATTATCTTAAAAAATTTGTATGTCTCTGTCTCTCTGTCTCTATCTCTGTCTTTCTGTCTCTCTTTCTCTCCCCCCCCTTCCTTCTTGTTCTTCCACAAAATGACTAATACAGAAAAATGTTTTGCATAATTGCACATGTAAAATCTATATCAGATTGAGCTGGGAGAAAAGAAAGGGTCAGAAGAAAGAAGGGAATTTGGAACACAAAACTTTTAAAAAATTAATGTTAAAAAATTATTTTTACCCGTAATAGGGGAAAAAATAAAATATTACTTTAAAAAAGTCTGTCTTTGTGTTCTGCCCTCTTCCAAAATGTTTACTTCACTTTATCAGAGATCACATCCCACACATACTTTACACAAGCCCTAATCTCCTGCTCACATTCTTCTTAGTCTCATTCTTGGATGCTATCAGTGAGAAAAATCAGAGGAATTGATTGATCTGTCTCTGCAGTCCTCGGATCTCCTTTAAAAGGTGGAAATCAAAATGGGGAGGTGAGGATATGAAGTGTTCCAAGACTGCACAGCAGTAAAATCATGAGAAATGACCTGTGGTAGGAAAGGGTGGGGAGAGCCGGAGAATTAGAAGCAAAGGCAAGAGATGCTCCAGTAGCCAAAGACTGGATATTAACAAAAATATCTGGTCCATTTTTATTCCTGGACAGGGATGGTGAAAGGATGGCTCCAGATTTACCTCTAAAATGCAAATTCTAATTTCATCAGCTTGGAGAACTCCCAACTTGACTTGTGTTATTCCCCTCTTATTCAGAGGCTAAAAGAATTGCCCGAAGCAGTCAAGTTAAATTACTTGTTCCAAAGTATTATAGATGCTGTGAGTCAGGGATAGGGCATGAGTCTACATCTTCTTGCCTCCAAAATAGTTCTCAACCCACTGGACCACATCATCTCAGAAAATAATTAACAATACTACTACTGGAGGCAGCTAGATGGCTCAGTGGATTGAGAGCCAGGTCTAGAGATGGGAGGTCCTAGGTTCAAATGTGACCTCAGATACTTCCTAGCTGTGTGATCCTGGGCAAGTCATTTACCCCCATTGCCTAGTCCTTACTGTTCTTCTGCCTTGGAGCCAAAACACAGTATTGATTCTAAGATGGAAGGTAAGGGTTTTTTAAAAAACACAGAACTACTAATGATGATCTTTTACATCTGGGTAATACTTTATAGCTTTTCAACATATGTTTTGCACCTGTTACATCAACAAATCCTCACAAAAGCTTTGCTGGTTCGGTAGGAAATCTATTTGTATTTTATAGATGAGAAATCCGAGACTTGAGGAAGTTAAATGAGTGACTCTTGTCACAGAGCAAGTAATGGATCTGGGTACTAGAACCCAGACCTTCTAATGCCTAATGTGGTATGCTTTGCACTAGACATACTCAGCTGCCTCAGAAGACTGAAATTCTCAGCTTAATTAGAGAACAATACAAACCAGGATGCAATTAAGAGTCCAGGTGAATGGAACAGACTTTAAGCATTATAGGAATTTTAAAGACAAGGAAGACGTCAGTGGGAAGTCAGAGAAGGCTTCCAAGGAAACATGGCACAAATTAGATCTGGAAAAATGGGGGGGGGGGAGGTGTAGCTCAGTGGCAGCTCAGTGACTCAGAGAGATGGGAGGTCCTGGGTTCATATCTGGCCTCAGACACTTCCTAGCTGTGTGTGACCCTGGGCAAGTCACTTACCTTGCCCCTTCCCCCCACATACGCCCCTACTGCCTAGCCCTTATCACTCTTCTGCTTTAGAACCAATATGGAAGGTAAGGGTTTAAAAAAGAAAGAAAGAAAAAGAAAATGGGTAGGTTCAGAATAAACAGAGAGGAGAAAAGGGAAGGCATCAGGTGATCTGATAATAACACACAAGTGGGAAATGAGCATGACATTCATCGAGGCATAGGCTAGGAACAGTGTGGTGCTGGATTTTCCCCCCCTTTCTAGTTCCCTCCTGAGGTTAGGGATTTTTTGGCTTGTTTGCATTTGTACCCCCAGTACTTAGTATAGGGCCTGGCACAAAGAAAAGAACTTAATAAATGTTCTCTATCTGTCTTTCATGAAATGGACATGTTTATGATTAGCTATTCTTCATTAAGAGAGAGGAAGGCTATGTGCTTTAACTTCAACAAGTCAAAACCAACAGTCTACCATATTTAATATTTAATCTAGATTTTGTTGGCATTTAATTTTGTCCTCATTTATGTGGTTATAATTTTGTGTATATTTTTAAATCCTTTTTTTTACTTTATGAAAGATTGGACTCGATATATTGGATGTATTAGTCGGAAATGGATGGGTTTAAATGTTTTTTAAGTCTTGATGCCTAGAAAAATGAGAGGACCATGAGAGTTAAGGGGGTTGGCATAGAGCAGGGGTCGGCAACCTTTTTGGCCCTCAAAAAAGCCAGATGTGGCTTGAGAGCCATATGTTGCCGACCCGTGGCATTAGAAGGAAGATCGTTTGTTTGGAAACATTTTGCTTTGACCCAACAGACACTTTCCAACCAACTCCCAAATACAAAAGAGGATGTTGTCATAGAAGAAAAACATGTGAATTCACTTTTAAATGAGCTCAATTTGAAGGGTCAACAGTTCCTCTAAATAGAAATGTCCTTAATTTTACATGTGGTTGTAAATTTTGTGTTGGAGATGGAGTAAGAGATCGTAGAGTATAAATAAATCTGGAAATTTTCAGAATATAAGGGATAGGTAAAGCCAGGAAAGGATAAATTCGTGGAGAGAGAATGCATACAAAGAGAAGAGCAGAGAACTGAGTATTGGTGGATGCCAGGGTTAGAGTCAAAACCAAAGAGGAGAACAAAAAAGGCTACAAAGAAAGAAAAGAATAAGGAACAAAAGAAGTGCTAGTTGACAGCTGACTTCTAAGGTCCTTTCTAACTCTTTGATTTGTGTTTCTTTAACTATAACAGCTGCCTCTCTCCCCATTCTCCATCTATCCCTAAGTCATATTATTTAAGGAACCTTTATTTCTGTTCTATCAGCATAATAATACATTAGCAACAGACATACAGTATCCTAAAAGTCTTAGAACAGTTTTAGGCATTAACATATTAAGAAATGGTTCAAGAATTAGGAATATAAGGCAACTAGATAACACAGGCAGGCCTGGAGTCAGGAGAACCTGGATTCACAAGTCATTTAACACCCCAACTGCCCCTAGACCAGGGGTCTGCAACGTATGGCTCTTTCTGCAGGAGCCATAAAGTCAGTTTTTTTTCAGGCGCTGTTACAGGAGCGCGCACTGTGAGCATTGTACGGCTCTCACGAAATTACATTTTAAAAAATGTGGTGTTTATGGCTCTCATGGCCAAAAAGGTTGCCGACCCCTGATCTAGACCTTGTTGCTCTTCTGTCTTAAAATTGATACTAAGACAGAAGGTAAAATAAAAAAAATTAGGAACCTTATTTTCTTATTACCTCTCCTCTAATTTCTGGAGTATCTTAATTTCTATCAGATTCTAAAAACTAAAGAGTCTTCTCAAGCATTACTGGTTTTTTTTTTTCTTCCAGAGGCAATAAAATACACCAGAAAGTATTGGACTAAGATTCTGAAAAATTTGAGTTTAGATCCTGGTTTTGCCACTTAACTATTTAATTCTGGGTAAATCACTTGTTTTCTTGATGATTCCACAAAATGTGTATAATCACACTTGTAATGACCTATCTGACTGGGGTAGGGTGAGGATCAAATGAAATAATGTATCTAAGGCACAATATATTTACAAGCTATTATTCCAGACTGACCAACTTTCTGTCTCTCTCACACACACATACACACACACATACCACATAAGTGTATATATATATATATATACATATATATGTATGTACATATGTATATATGTGATTCATGACTGAAAATATTATCTTCCTTCTATATATTAAGGCTACTTAGTGCACCAAGTAAATAATTTACTATACAAAATAAACCATTCCCCGAATCCTGTGGCTGTGAGTACATAAGGAAAATGCATTGGGGATTTTCAGTTATAGGTAGCAAATCCTTTAGATTGCAGGAACTCTCAGAAGGAAGAAAATGGTCAAAACATTTAACACATGACCAGGAAACAACTACGGCATTAGGAAAAATCTAACTTAGCGGGAACTGTAAAAATGGCAAGGAGAAAATGGCATAAGCACATTTCTTCTTCTTCTTTTTTTTTTAAACCCTTACCTTCCATCTTGGAGTCAATACTGTGTATTGGCTCCAAGGCAGAAGAACAGTAAGAGCTAGGCAATGGGGGTTAAGTGACTTGTCCAGGGTCACACAGCTGGGATGCGTCTGAGGTTAGATTTGAACCTAGGACCTCCCGTCTCTAGGCCTGGTTCTCAATCCACTGAGCTACCCAGCTGCCCCCCTTTATAAGCACATTTCTTGAGAGTACTGCAGTGTTACAAAAATATCAACTTGTTCATATTCAAAATATCAAGAAAAACTACAATTTGGGAGAAAATTTATGCCATTAATGAGGATGATTACATCCTCGAATCAAAAGCAGCCCAGTTATTATAACTATGCAACTATAAATATAATGTAAATAAATCATTCCAAAAGGAAAAAAATCATCATCATCCAGGTTTAGCAAAAGATAGTAACTGAATGAGATAATAAGCAAGCTGCCAGGAAGATAAGAATCAAGCCAAGTTCTCTGCCTGGGGGTATTATAAACATAAAACAACAGGGAAAGAACTAGTGGATTTCTAGCTAACAAGAAGCTGCAGTTATTCTATGGCAGTGATGGGCAAACTTTTGAGCTTGGTGTGTCAAAATTCACCAAAAAACCGAGCATAACTCGGGTGGTGTATCACTTCCAGAAAAAAACATAATTTCAGATTGTTAAATAACAAAAATGTATAATTGTAATATATTACTGTATTTAATAAACCAAAATAGGTAAACTAATATAGGGTGGAATTGTCATCTATAGTGCATAGAGTGTCTACACTACACTACAGCAAATGTTTCATCCTTGGCATGCTGCCCCATACTTTTCTGTATGCCGTGGCATGTTATGGAAAATGGCCATGGGGGTCAGTGCTGATATGTGTGTCATAGGTTTGCCATCACGGTTCTATTACAAACTAGTTTAGCTGTAGCTTAGACATTGCAGGCAAACCTGAAACCATCTATCTGACTCAATAACATGAGCACTGAATCAACTAGCATTTATTTAGCAACTACTATATGAAAGACACTGGGTTATGCACTGAGGATAAAAAGAGAAGCCAAAAAAAAACTCGAACAGTCGCTGTTCTCAAGGAGCTCCCAGGCTAAGGATGCTAGCTACTCTACCTTCTCCCACAGTTTTCCCCCAGGGAAACACACTTTCCATAACCACCTGGTCCTCTTGAGGTTTATAATCTGGGAGGAAGATGTTTCATTCCTTCAAGAATTTGAGATTGCATAATTACGGGGATGCTGTACCAGTAAAGATCACTCCGCTCTGGCATATTAGTAGACTGTGATCATAAACTGTTGTGGCTGGGGGAAAAAATCATCCCCCTCCCCTCCAAAAAACCCCAACCCTTTACTAATATCTGATCTAATGACAGATAGATAGATCGTCTGAATAGACTGATCTGATGACAGATCGTTGCCAGATGTATACTCAAATTCCTTCTAGTGAGGGATGTGAAACACAAATATAAAATAAAACAAGACACAAGAAGTACCCGGCCCTCCACTAAAGACTTAATTTATTGTCTGATCTGACAGGGAAATGACCTTGAAAAGGCTTGAAATGATTATTTTGGTAGAATGCTGACTCCTCACCACAAGCAGTGCAGAGGAGAAATCATCATGTTCTTCCCTTTAATACTTTGATTCAGTTCAATTATTAAGCAATTCTAATGTAGCAGGTGGTCTTCAGAGATACCAAGGCAAAAACAATGCATTCCCTGCTCAGCTCTCAGGAAGTTGACATTCTTCCCAAGCAGGGTGACTCTAGGCAAGTCGCGTATCCCCGGGTCTAGCCCTTGCCACTCTTCTTCCTCAGAATGAATCCTTAGTATAGGCTTACTTTAAACTGTTACCTTCTCTATTAGAATCTCACACATTGGTGAACCTTTGCCAGTTCGAGTGCCCAGAGGGCAAATTCAAGTTGTATATGAGCCCCCAAATTACCAGAGAGAGTAGAGAGCTAAAGAGCTTGCTTTGGGCAATGGGGCAGGGTATGCAAAAAATGTCCTCAGGCGCTGGGAGTGGGGAGCAGAGCCCGAGCAGTTTCCAAAGTGCTTCTCAGAGGGAGAAGAGTGTAAGGGCTAGACATGGAGATAAGTGACTTGCCCTGGGTCACATAGCTAGAAAGTGTCTGAGGCCAAATTTGAACCCAGGACCTCCCGTCTCTGAGCCACTTAGCTGCCCCTAGGGTTTATTTTATTATTCTATTCTATTCTATTCTATTCTATTCTATTCTATTCTATTCTATTCTATTCTATTCTATT
>NC_058130.1:425652245-425686752 GCF_016433145.1 Gracilinanus agilis
GGTTGGGCGTGGGGCTAGCAACCCCACCCTGTAAAAACTACATCTGCTAAAGAAACTGCAACCTAAAGTAGGGGCAGCTGGGCTAGCTCAGTGGATTGAGAGCCAGGCCTAGAGACGAAAGGTCCTAGGTTCAAGTCCGGGCTCAGACACTTCCCAGCTGGGTGACCCTGAGCGACTGTGTGTCCCATTGCCTACTGGTTGTGTCCCATTGCCTACTGGTTGTGGCCCTATGCTCCTAGAATGGAGTCCCAGGATAAAAAAAAAACATTAATAAAGAGAGAAATTCTCTTCCAACAATACAGTTATTTCAGGAGGAAGAGGGAAAGTAGCTACTAACAAATAGGAGAATCAAGAAAGGCTTCCTGAAGGACAGAGCACATAAACAGTGATTCCCAAAGTGGGCACCACTGCAGAGATCCAGAGAAGTGGTGATGGTCACAGGTACATTTCTCTTTCCTATTAATTGCTATTAAAATTTTTTTAAATTAATTTCCAGGGTGCTAAGTAATATTTTTTCTGGAAAGGGTGTGGAAGGCCAAAAAAGTTTGGGAACCAATGAATAAGTCTCCAAAAGAGATGGGAATTCTAAGAGAGGAGATAAAGAAGGACAGAATTCCAAAGATGGGGGATGGGGCAGGGGGAAGGGTAGTGGATGGGAAGTAGAAGTCCAACAGCCTGTGCAAAGATTTGGAGATAGGATATAAACATTGCCCAGGGCATAGCAAATAGACCATTTGGCTGGAAGCACAATATGTGAAGAGGAAAAGAAGAGTAGTGTGATATCAGTTTGAAGGGATAGGCAGATTTGAAGTGCTTTAAATGCCAAAGACATTTCCCTCAAAATAATAGAGAACCAGGACAATTCTGAGGGACTTATGTCCAAGAATGCTCTCCACCTCCAGAGAAAGAACTACTAGAGTTGGAATGCAGATCAAAGCATACAGTTTTTCACTTTAGTTAAATTGCATTTTTATTTTGGGGTTTTGTTTTTATATGAGGATTATCTTACAAAAATGAATAATATGGAAATATGTTTTGCATGATAATACATGTACAACCCAGGTCAAATTGCTTACCAGTTCTGGAAAAGGGAAGGGAAAGATAGGAAGGAGACAAGTTGGATCATATAACTTCAGAATTTCAAAAAACCAGTTTATAAGGCAAATTATTGGAACACATTCAATTGGAACACAATTAAGGAACAACCTATTCTTTCCATCAACATTGGGAGTCACTAAAGCCCTACCTGACCCTTATTTCAGGTCCTCCTTGAACCCAAAGTAAGAGAGTCACAAAAATCAGTGGATCCACAACTCAAGATTCCTCAGTACAAATCAACCTTGGGACTAATTTTCAGGCTAATGTCCTGAATTTAGAAAAATCAAATAACATGAGAAGCCCTGCAATACAGAAGTCCTTGGTTTGAGTTCCAATTTCTCCATTTATTTAACCGTGTGACCTTGGACAAGACATTTAACTTCTGAGTCTAAGTTCCCATATCTGTAAAATAGGGATGACAATAATGTTCCTTAATTCAACAGAAGTAATCTGTGTGAAATGATTTGGAATCATAAAGAACTGCCATAAATGTATGATATTATTATTTTGGGAGAAGTCAGTACAGTATAATAGAATGTAGTTTTGTAGTTGGAAGTCCCCTCTGGTCCTCAGTTTCTGCATCTGAAAATGAAGGTAATAATAACATTTGCAATACTTGATATTATGAGTATTAAATGAAACAATGAAGTGGTTTGGAGTGGTGGAAAGGAGTTTCTAACCTTGACCACTAAGATCAAGTTCCCTTACCCTGATTCCCACTTTGTACCCTGGCCAGTAAAAGTGTTCCTGTCTTGCCCTTCCGTTCTAAGACCCTGTTCGTCCCTACCTTGCATCCTATTTTCTATGGGAACACCTTCCAGCTTTCCTAGGACCTGGAGCTCTGTTCTCAAACCCTGTGACCCCAAGCGCTTGGGTTATTCCTCCCCACCACCAGCCTAGTCTGGTACCATAATCTTCTCACCTGCTGCCTGTCATAGCTAGACCTTCCTTCCTGATGCCTGGCACATGCCCACTTCAATCCCTGTCTGACCCCAGCAGTGACAGGGACAGCTGGTACGGTACTAACAACTTACATATCAAATACAATTAGATTTTTTGTCCTTCATATTGAGAGAAGGAGGAGGCTGCAGTCAGGAGCCCAGTTTTAAGAATGACTATGCTAAATGGTCGACATGATTAGATGTAGTCTCGCTGGGTCTCTCACCTGTGGCAGTTAAGATAAGAGTCTGGAGGGTAGGGGCTGAGACAGACAATGCAATGGGTCATTAATAAACATCATAAGCCTACCCTGTAGAAACAAGAATGTACAAAATATTTGCATGGCTTTGTTTGCTTATTGAAAAGATACTTTGATTAAATGGCCAAGGGTAAAAGGAAAACTTACAATAAGGATTAAAGGCTAAAACAATTAGAGACAGATGAGGCATATCTCTGATTTATACTTCAGGTGCCCTTGGCACATATGCAGTCGTTTTTTAAATTAAATAATGCTTATACACTTTGCAAAAACAAATTTATTCAGCTTCTTCATTTTTTTGTTATCACAAACTAGTTAAGTCTGTTTTAACTCCTTATATTTTTGTTTTAGGTCTGGAATTATGTTTTCACCTCAGGTGATGTAGATTGGCTACTCTGTTATTGTTTAATCTTAAATTTTAATCTTAAAAAAAATTCCAGGTTAAGGTTAAGAGGTTAAAGGACTTGCCCAGGGTCATATAGCTACTATTTGTCTCTGACCAGGATCTTCCTGAATCTATGCTACTATGCTACTTAGTTAATCAGTGTAATTGATTTGGATATTTTAAAGCATCACTCCTTTAGTTTTATATCCGAGACATGATCTCCCACTTCCTGCTGCATGCCCTCCCTTAAACATTTCAACTTCATGAAGAATGAGACCTGCTGACCCCTCTATTGGCTGTGAGAACATCAGTCAACAGGAAATCCAGGGGAGTTAGATGAGTCAGGGTGGGAGTGTAGAATGCATCACTCAGATGTACCCTAAGTAGAATAGATGTTAGCATTAGTATTTTTTTCTTATTTTGGAAAAATAAACTTTTGAGTTCATCCTCTTCCAATTGCTACTGCTCCTCCAAAAAGGGACACTGAGGGTCAATGAAGTGTTGCAGTGATTCCCAAAGTGGGAACCACTGCCCCCTGGTGGATGCTGCAGCGATCCAGGGGAATGGTGATGGCCACAGGTGCATTTATCTTTCCTATTAATTGCTATTAAAATTTTAAAAAATTAATTTTCAGGGGGCTAAGTAATATTTTTTTCTGGAAAGGGGGCAGCAGGCCAAAAAAGTTTAGGAACCACTGATAGAGTATGCTATGAATTTTTTTTAAATTGTATAATCATGCAAAACACACTTCCATATTGGTCATTGTTGTAAGAGCACACTCACACAAAACCCAAATCCCAAAATAAAACTGTAAATACACTGATGTGAAAGTATGCCTTGATCCAATCCATCCCATTCAACAGTTCTTTCTCTGGAGATAGATAGGATTCCTAAGTCTTTTCAGAATTGTCCCAGATCGTTGCATTGCTAAGAATACATGCTGTGAATTCTTGAGGCAGAGAAGAAGCCCATCCATTAGCCAAACACTCAAGAACCCTAGCATTGGCTCCAGGAGAAGCAAGAAAAAGTGGTAAGTAAGCTTAAGAAAAAAGAAAAACACATGAATGATCACATGGTTCAATGGGTTTATGATTAGGATTTTGGCTTTAAAAGATCATTCTATTGAAAATATAAATAATATGGAAATGGGTTTTGAACAATACTACATGTATAACTCAGTGGAATTGCTTGTCAGCTCTGGGAGAGGGGGAGGGAAGAAGGGTGGGAAAGAACATGAATCATGGAACCATCAGAAAATATTCTAAATAAATAAATTTGAAAAAAAATGTTAAAGAGTTTAAGAAAAAACAAGACTCTTCTTAACTCAATCAAGACTATTTCTATTAAATCAAACATTTAATTTGAACTTTTCTAGATTATCTCCATGATCTAACATTCCACCAAAAATTCTTCTTATCTGTGGCTTTACAACAAAGATTAACACCACATAACTCCAGCAAAATGGCCAATGGGCAAATTATGCAATGATTTCAAAGAGCTATGATATGTGTGAAAGCTATGATTACAATCACTAAGACCTGCTCATAATTTCTTCTTATGATGGAAATGAAGGACCAGAATATGGAAATAATAAACCATGCTAGAAAAAAGTCACTTAGGACTGAAATAGACCCAGGCACAAACAGGAAAAAAAATGCATAATTTTCTTTTTTTTTTTTAATATAAAGAACTCACATTCAGTATATCTGTCAATTGCTCACCTTTTCTTCTTTAAACGTAGAAGGCAAAGGGTATCCATCAACTGGGGAATGGATGAACAAATTGTGGTATCTGATGGTGATGGAATACTATTGTGCTGAAAAGAATGATGAACTGGAGGAATTCCGTGTGAACTGGAAAGACCTCCATGAAGTGATGCAAAGTGAAAGGAGCAGAATCAGGAAAACATTGACTGATATACTAGCAGCAATGCAATGACCCAGGACAATCCCGAGGAACTTATGAGAAAGAACGCTATCCACATCCAGAAAAAGAACCGTGAGAGCAGAAACACAGAAGAAAAACATATGATCGATCATGCAGTTCAATAGGGATGAGATTAGGGTTTTGATGCTAAAAAAATCACTCTATTGCAAATATGAATAACATGGAAACAGGTTTTGAACAATGATACGGTGGAACTGCTTGTCAGCTCCAGGAGGTGGGGAGAGAAGAGGGGTGGGAAAAATCATAAACCATGTAACCATGGGAAAATATTCAAAACAAATAAATAAATTATTGCAAAAAAAAGTAAAAGGCGATCAGCTTTGCTTCTTACAGTGATTGATAGAGCAGTAATAGAGATGGACACAATCAGCATATGGCCATAACTTACTGGTTTCCATGTATATAGAGGGAGGAGTTGAAGATGAGGCCAAGGCTATAAACCTGCATAATGAGAGGGATGGAGATGTCCTCAGAAGGAGAGGTATGACTTTTGGGCAAAAGACAATGTAACAAAATCAACAAAAAAATCTAAAATCACATGATTTGTGATCTCAATAGATATTGAAAAAGCCTTTGAGAAAGTACAATCAAAAATCAATATTGCAAAACTATAGGGAACATATAATACTCCAAAGGAACTGTGAGAAGGCACTCTGTGCCCTGCTTTGCAGAGGTAAAAGGTCCACAAATGTGGCACATTGAACATGCCTTCAGAGCTTTTCTTCTCTTTAAAAATAAGTTTTTATTGATACCTTCTACCTTTTTAAATCATCATAATTATCCCCACTGTCCTTTTCTCTTCCACTCCCAGAGAGCTATCCTATAGAAAAAGAATATTTTTAAAAGGTTTTGACTTTTTTGATGATTCAGTTATGCTGATCTTTTCCCCTCTTCTTTTTCTTTTCAGATATGGAGGGGGGATGGAAGAGATAGTTCAAGAAAGACAAGGCTTAAAAAAAGAGAGAGAGATTAAAGAAAGAAACATGGAGTTGGAGTGTAGTCTGTAGGATGGTTGCTGGACACTATGCAAAAAGCATGGAAACCCTTAGTCTTTTCCCCAAATTCCTGAAGCACACAATTCTAGTCATGCTTCCCTCTCTGCTTCTCTGGATCAACTGTAAGGTAAAAGAGGTTGTCATTAGGTAAATGTGTGGGTGAGACACTACCAATACGTTGCAAGAGACAATGAAGGGAGAATTTTCTGTCATGATCTTAAGAAATCCTTCCCTGCTGGAAATGCCAGATTTTGGATTAAAAAAAAAAATTGGGGCATCTGGGTAGCTAAGTGGATTAAGAGCCAGGCCTAGAGATGGGAGATCCTAGATTCAAATCTGGCCTCAGACACTTCCCAGCTATGAGACCCTGGGCAAGTCACTTGACCCCCATTGCCCACCCTTACCACTCTTCTGCCTTGGAGCCAATATACAGATTGACTCCAAGATGGAAGGTAGGGGTTTAAAAAAAAATTAAATCATTCATTATTACTTAAACCCCTCCATGCAATTTTTTTTTGTGAGGCAGTGACTCAAGTCTTCCTCTAGTCCCTTCCCGGGATACAGAAGTGACCCTGGATACCCAGCAGCTCTGGTAGTGCAAGCTCTGACAAGTCCTACCAATCTGGAAGAAGTTCAAATATGTCTTTCCTCCTCCTACCCAGTAACATTCATCAGAAAGCCAAACAATCAAAGCCTGGTCTGGCCATTGAGCAAATTGTTTTTGGCCACACAAATTTGTGAAGGTGTTCTTTGAAAGGTCTAGAGAGGTTGAGAACTGAATAGTAAAGAAGTACCCATATCTGAGGGACAGCTCAGTGACTCAGTGGACAGAGTAACAGGTCTATATCCCATAAAAACAGGAGGACCTAGGTTCAAATCTGTCCTCAGTCACTTTGAAGCTGTGGGACCCTGGGCAAGTCACTCAAACCCCAATATCTAGCCCTTACTTCTTTTCTGCTTTGGAACCCATATTTAGTGTCAATTCTTTTTTTTTTTTAAACCCTTACCTTCTGTCTTGGAGTCTATAATGTGTATTGGCTCCAAGGCAGAAGAGTGGTAAGGGCTAGGCAATGGGGGTTAAGTGACTTGCCCAGGGTCACACAGCTAGCAAGTGTCTTGAGGTCATATTTGAACCCAGGACCTCCCATCTCTAGGCCTGGCTCTCAATCCACTGAGCTACCAGCTGCCCCCTAGTGTCAATTCTAAGAAAGAAGGCAAGGGTTTTAAATAAATAAACAAACGAATGAATGAATGAATGAATGAATGAATGAATGAATGAATGAACACTTATTGACTGACCAGGCACTGTGCTGGTGCAGGTATATAAGTAAAAAGAAAGAATCCCTACTTTTAGGGAATTTATATTCTAACAGAAACAAATACAGAATAAATATAAAGTTAATAAATGCAAATATATACAAAAATTAAGTATGAGGCAATTTGGGAGGAAGGGAACTAGCAACTGGGGGAAAAACTTTATGAAAATCATGGTATTGGAACTGAATTTTACAGGAAGAGAAAGACTACAAGACAGAGTAAGGAGCGAGTACATTCCAGGCATGAGGGATGGCCAATGAAAAGGTACAAAGAAAGTCAATGGAATGTCTGTGTGAAGAATAGAGAGGCACTTGGGCTAGGTCACAAAGTGTGGGAGGGGGAGTAATACCCAATGAGGCTGGAAAGATAGTCTGGGATCAGGTTGTGAAAGACTTTACAAGCTAAACAGAAGAACTTATATTTCATGCAACATGCAATAGAGAGTACAGCTGACTGAATAGAGTTACATGTTCAGATCTGCAAGTAAGGGATATTATTTTGTCAACAGTATATATGATGGACAGGAGAGGTGAGAACTTGAGGTAAAAAGACCAATTAAGTAGCTGTTCAATTAATGTTGGTAGGAAGTGATAATTGCTTCAACTAAAGGAAGATTTGTGAGAATGAAGAGAAAGGGTCTGATGTGAGAAATGTGGAGACACGATTCCTTAACTTATTTGATTGGAGAATGTGAGGAGTTATGGGTAATACCAAAATTATGCATCTGGGAGACCAGAAATATGGTGGTGCCTTTAACAGAAATAGGTTTAGAAGCAGGAAGATTTGGGGGGAAGGGGGGGAAATGAGTTTAACTTTGTTTATGTTGAGTTTAAGATGTCTCTAAACATCCAGTCTGAAATATTCAGTGGGCAATTGGTGATCTAAAGCTCAGGGGAGTAATTAGAACAAAATCTCTGTTTCTCTGTTTCTCTGTCTCCATCTCCGTCTCTATCTTCCATCCCTCCCTCCCTGACTCTCTCTCTCTCTTTCTCCATCCCTCCCTCCCCCCCCTCTGTCTTTGTCTCTGTCTCTGTCTCTGTGTCTCTCTCCTCCTCTCCCTCCCCTAGACCCTTTCTCCTTCTCTTTCCATCTCTATTATTTGCATAGAAATGCTGGTAAACCCACGGGAGCTCATGCCTAGAGAGGCAGAGACATTGATAGGGAGACACAGAGATAGTATAGAGCAGTGGTTCCCAAACTTTTTTGGCCTACCGCCCCCTTTCCAGAAAAAAATATTACTTAGTTCCCCCTGTCACATACTATCACTGCCCCCTTACAGTTATTCACCACCCCCAAATGCACCTGTGGCCATCACTGCCCCCCTGGATTGCTGCAGCACCCACCAGGGGGCGGTGGTGCCCACTTTGGGAATCATTGGTTTAGAGGGAGAAGGAAAAAGAGAAGAGGCCTAGGAAGGATCACTGATGGTTCACAGTGACATTAGATCTAGCAATTAACTAGGTAAAGTTTATTCACTTTATATCTATATTGTATAAATTATGTGTACCTGGCTCCTTTATTAGAATAAAAGCTCCTTGCAGAGTATTCTCTGTGCCTCCTTATTAGAAGACAGGCCAAATAGTTAAATTAGCAGTAACGAGGGGCAGGTAAGTGGCTCAGTGGATTGAGAGCCAGACCTAGAGATGGGAAGTCCTGGATTCAAAACTAGCCTCAAAAACTTCCTAGCTGTGTGACTCTGGGCAAGTCACTTAACTCCTATTACCTAACCCTTACTGCTGTTTTCCCTTGGGACTAATATACAATATTGATGTTGTCAGAAGGTAAAGGTCTAAATAAATAAATAAATTAGTACTAATTTGCTTAGTGTCAGCAATTTATCCAATATATTCTTTTGATCAAATAACAGATTAGTGCCAAATCTCATTGCTTAGTAATAATCTTAGTATTGAAGTAAAATCCACACTCCAGCCATTGATTTCAGCTTAAACATCCGCTGTCCTTTAATATCTTCAACTTTCATCATGTGAAAATGAACAATGAAATAGATCCAGACTAAGTAGCCAATACCCAATGCCTTTTCTCCCCTCATACAGCTGACATCCCCTCTTGCCTAGATCGTTGCCACAGCCTCCTAATTAATCTTCCCTCCTCCAGTCTCCTACCACTCTTGTCCAACCTACACACTGCTGCTGAAATAACAACCCTTATGAGCAGGTCTGTCCCTGTGACTAGTACTCAATCAAGTCTAGTGGCTTTCTAATCCAACTGGATTAAAACACAAACATTCCTGGGTTTTTAAAGTCTTTTGCGACTTGACTCCAACATGTCTTCTCAAATGTTCCATTCTATAATTCAAGTAAGCTGGCTTTCCCTCTATTCTTCATGTATGATGCTTCATCTTCAATTTTAATGTTTTTAGCTTGGCCATTCCCATGCCTAGAAGGCCCTTCCACATGACTGTCACCTCAGAGTCCCTTTATTACTTTAAGATGAAGCACAATCACCACCAGAGGCAAGTAAATGGTGTTAAAGCATTGGACCAAAAGTCAGAAGATCTCAGTTCAAATAAAAATTCACGTGTTTATTAGCTATGTGACTCTGAGCAAGTCACTTAACACCTGTCTGTCTCACTTTTCTCATCTGTAAAAAGGAGATAATAAAAGCATTGAAAAGATTTAAAAAAGGATAATATGGATTAAAGTGCTATATAAATGTTACTATCACATCATCAATTATTATTAATCCTATTAATAACTATATAACCACTAATTATTATTATCTTATGCATGAAATACTTTCCAGATTTAAAAAAATAGTCTTTACTCTCAGTCTTAGAATCAACACTATCAGTTCCAAGGCAGAAGATCTTTAAGAGCTAAGCAATTAGGGTTAAGTGACTTGCCTGGGGTCACACAGCTAGGAAGAGTCTGAGGCCAGATTTGAATCCAAAACCTCCTGTCTTTAGGTCTGCCTCTCTATCTCCTGAAGCACCTAGCTGCTTCAACGGATTATTTTTTACTTTTTGTACCTTTTTTACTAAATTACCTTGCATTTAACGATTTTGTGTTTATTCATTTTATAGTTATACTGCATAAACTTATATATGTACTTGTCTCCCTTCTTAGAATATAAGCTCCTTGTTGGGTATTCTTTGTGCCTCCTTCTTAGAATATAAGTTTCTTGAGGTCAGGGATTGTCTTGCTTGCTTATATTTGTATCGTTAGCACTTGACTGATTGAATATTACAACATTTCTATCTTTAGCTACTGTCTAAAGTTCAGAGAGTGGATGATATAGTTGATGATGCACAGCTGATCACAGAGACAACTAGAACTGATTATGGTATAGCTGATTCTATCCAGTGAAATTTTGGCTAATCTCATTTGATTCAATTAACAACGGAGAGAGTATTCATTAAGTATCTATTAAGTCTGCAAGTGTTCTGAGTAGAAGTCAAAGAATCATGAAAGAAAACTGCCCATAATTTTTATTTATTTTATTTATTTTTAATTTAATAAGGTAAAGTGAAAATAGAAAAATTTCACTAGTTACAATCCTTTTAATTATATCATCAATGTCTAGCATATTACCTGCTATGTGTGGTATTTTAAAATATTTTTGATAAATTGGTTGAAAGAAATCTCAAATTGAAAACCCTGAAGTGTCACTGTGTTGCATAATTTCTAACTACAGGAATGCAAATGATAAGCAAACCCTCAAAGCCATAAAATGAAGATAGATTTATTGTAGGAGAGCCAGTCCCACAGCAAAGTCAGACTTCTGGTCAAGACCAAAAGACCCTGAGCACTGGGAGAGACCTTCCTACATACCCCAAAGAATATCACAACTTATATCCCAGTACAAAAATAATTCAGGACAGTGATAAAAACAGAAAGATGTAGATTGGTTGAAATGATCAGGAAATACCTCTCATTGGTAGAAGTCACTTGACAGACAAGGGGGGGGGGGGAGTGGGAGAGCCTGAATCCTACTTTCTAAGCCTGATGATGTCAAGAATGATGTATACTGCGATGACCAGAGTAAGGAGGAGGTGCCAAGCCTCAAAGTGGGGCAAAAGCCTGATGATGTATAAGGGGGTGTATCAAAGGTGAAGGGGTGTCATCAGGCTTCTAACTGAGGCAAAAGCCTTTAGGCTATTGAAGACTCAGTCACAAGTTCAGACCATGATTGCATGATATGGCAATTTTAAGACTAATGCTAAAACTGAGGTCTACGCTAACGATGATTAACTATATTCAAGCAGTTATCTTACTTTAAAATTTATACTAAAATAATCTCAAAAGGCCTACTAACATCATCACTTATGCTAACATTAACTATCTTAGAATTACAATTATGATTATCTCAAGACTATTGCTAACATTAAAATCTAATCCGCATGTAAGGGGGTAAGAGGATTTTTCTCTTACAATCATCAAATTTCAGAGCTTCTGGGTCAAAGGAAGAACACAACAAACAATTAGAAAAAAAGAATTCAAACGCCAAGAAATTATAGTCAGGCTTATACAAGACTGTGCTGCAACTCCTTATAGAGGATAGGAAATTTTGGAACAAGATATTCCAAAAATCGAAAGAGAAAGACTTACAATCACAAATAACTTATCTTGTAAAACTGAATATAATCCTACAGAGAAAACAATGGGAGTTTAATAGACTAGATCAAAGATGACAAACACATGGCCTGTAAGCCACATGCGGTCCACAACACTCCAAAGTGCATCCGAACCAGATTAAAATGGAAGTAAGAAATATTCAACAAAATAAAGAGAAAAACAATAAAGCACAAACTATTACATTTTGAAACTAAGTCAATATCTAACACACAGGAATTGTTATGAATAGATCAGTAGCTCTCATTTGTATTTGAGTTTGGTACCACCAGACTAAAGGACTTCTAAATATTCCCGATAGAAAGACCAGCTCTAGATAGTTAAAAATTACAAAAGTCAGCAAACACAGGAGAAGAAAACTCTAGACAGACAAAATTCATTTGAGCAACTGGAAAGGGCTAAGTGATAATCAAATATTGAGTTACTTAAAACCCAAGTTAAAAAAAAAACAAAACCTGGAGGCAGCTAGGTGGCTCAGTGGATAAAGAGTTGGGCCTGGAAATAGAAGATCCTGGGTTCAGATCTGACCTTAGACACTTTCTTGCAGTGTGACCCTGGGAAAGTCACAACCTCAATTGCTTAGCCCTTACTACTATTTTGCCATGGAACCCATACTTAGTACTGATTCTAGGGCAAAAGACAAGAGTTAAAAAAAACCTTTGAGAGGCAATTAGATGGCTCAGTGGATTGAGAGCCAGGTCTAGAGACAGGAGGTCCTAGGTTCAAATCTGGCCTCTGACACTTCCCAGCTGTTTGAACCTGGGCAAGTCACTTAATCCCCATTGCCTAGCCCTTACCACTGTTCTGCCTTGGAACCAATACAATACAGTATTGATTTTAAGATGGAAGGTAAAAAATGTTAAAGAAAAATAAAATTAAAATTAAAAAACCCCTGGATATTTCAAGAAATTATAAAAAGTTATTTCCTAGGCTTTTGGAATACTCAAATGGTCAGAGGTCTCTTTTCTCATTGATTCATCAATTTCTAACAAAGATACAAATCACAACCCATTCATGCCTGCCCATCCTATACAGTTCTATCTCATGTCCTAAAATTTTGCCATCCAACATGGAGGCCTTACTCAATTTCTTTTTTAGGGACAGACAGATTTTTTTTTCAATGGCCAAGGCCCTATCTTCAAAGAGCTATTTTACAATCTAATGGGTACTTATGTGTAAATAACATATAAATAAATGACTGATATAAAATAGAATTTGATAGTGGCAAAGGGAAAACAAAATGCTAAAAGAATATGTGACTAGTCAAAAATATTTTTCAGGTAGAGATTTCAGAGAAAGCTTCTTGAAGAAGGTGGCACCTGAACTAAGCTTTGAAAATAGAAGAGATTAATAGATGGCAGACTGAACAAAATGAATTCCAGATACAGGAGGGACAGCCAATGGGAACATGCAGATAGGGTATAGTTAAAAATGGATAAAATTGGAAATAGCTGGTATTCTATTTTGTCTAAAATGCAGTGTATGAAAGAGAAAAGTATGAAACGCATTACGGTAAAGGGGGTTGGAGAGAATAGGAAGAAAAGAGGACAATTTAATACCAGAGCCTAAAGTTGAGAGGTAGTGGCAGAGTAGAATAAGAGGACTAAAATGTTCTTTTATTAGAAATTCACTCTCTAGGTTAAAATAATGCACATACATTTCTCTATGTTCTTGCCTATTTGTTAAGTAAAAAACTTAGTGACCTGAAAGAACGAATGTGATTGATTCCTATTCAGTGACTACTCAAGCTCAGTTTACAATTATCTGCTTTCAAAGTACAGGTCCAAATCATATGACAAAAAACTATGGAATTAAGTGCCACAGGCTTTTCTATATAGCAGGGCTTGGTTGGATTGAATAGTACTTGAAATAAATGTAATGGAATATTTAAATGCCTAACATATTAGCTTAAATGTATTGGGCTATCTTAAGAAAAGAATTGGCAGTGAAAGAGGTAAAGACTGTCCTTTTCTTTAAGAAAATTCAGCATTTACTTCTCAAATGTCAACAGTTTTAAAAATGCCTCCTGAAGTAGATAGGATAGGAGGCAGCTAGGTGACTCAGGGGATAGAGAGCCAGGCCTAGAGATGGGAGGTCCTGGGTTCAAATGGGGTCTCAGATACTTCTTAGCTGTGTCACGCTAGACAAGTCACTTAACCCTCATTACCTAGCTCTTACCTGTCTTCTGCCTTGGAACAGATACTTGTATTGATTCTAAAATAGAAGGTAAGGGTTAAAAACTAACAAACATTTAATAGGATTATATAGGACTTAGAGCTGGAAGGAACCTTGAAAATCATTTAAAACAACCCCCTCCTTTTACTAATGAGAAAAGTGAAGCCCGTGGAGGCTGTCTCCCTTACAGTCACATAGAAAGTTCCTTGGTCGGAGCCCAAGTCCCAATTTGAAAAAAGCACTCTCAAGACTTGACTCTGATCGAGTCATCCCCTCCTCCTTCCGTCTATAATTTGATCTGCATGCTTTCATTAAGAGCATCGGTGCTTCATCTGCCTGATCCTTGCGGGGCACACAGTGGGTCACGTAGGCTAATTCACAACAGCTGCCAAACCAGCAAAGTGATCTTGGACTGCTAAGTAGGTCAGCGCTCACAAGGTAAAGAAACACAAAAGGGAGTCGATGACTCAGTGTGACTCCATGAACTCCCTGGCCCATCTCCTTTTACTTTAGAAGCACCTGAAATCTCTCTCTTTCCATTCAGTGGCTGAATGGATAAGAGAGTGATTTCCTTTGGATTTCCCAAATTCTGAAGATACAACTTTTTTTGGTTTCATCTGTGACCTCTCTCTTGCTGTTCCACTTACATATCCACTTACATATCCATGTGTAGACAATCAATATGTTATTCATCCATTTTTTTTGTTATATAATGAATATATGTGTTCAATTTTTTGGTCCAATGATCCTGGCCATTATTTGACCTATATTATGGCTATCATCTCCATCCCCACCTCCCTTTCACCAGAACCTTGGATTCTACTCCCAGAGTTACCATGGGCTCTGATAGGTGAGGTTTTCACTCATCTTGCCCCAAACCAGGCTTCCACATCATTTCCCAGCCACCATTTCCAAATCATGCTTCTATACAGCATCCCACATCCTCTCCTTCTAGCTCCCCTTTGTGTGTTATCTTCTCCTTATTAGAATGTAAGCTCCTTGAGCTCAAAGACTGATGGGTGTTTATATTTAAATCACCAGCACTTAGCAGAGTGCCTAGCACATAGTAAGCATTTAATATATTCTCTCTCTCTCTCTCTCTCTCTCTCTCTCTCTCTCTCTCTCTCTCTCTCTCTCTGTTTCTGTCTCTCTGTCTCTTTGGATACTGGGTACAAGGAGATGCAGCTAAACAAGAGTTGATGTAAAAAAGACCTGGAAGTTTGGAGCGAGGGTGGAGCATTGTGGATTAAGTGATGGAGAAGCAGAGGATAAGACCTAGTTGCACCTCTCTTTTCATCATCTTTTAGCTGAAGGTTTTGAAATGCTTTCTCTTTTCTTGCCAGATTACTTTCCATCTTCTCTGAATATTTATCTAAAAATCTTTTTAACACTTATTTACTAAGTATTGGTTCAAGACAGAAGAGCAGTAAGGGCTGGGCAGTGGGAGTTAAGCAATTTACCTAGGACCACACAGCCAGGAAGTATCTGAGGCCAAATTTGAACCCAGGACCTCCCATCTCTAAACCTGACTCCTTATCCACTGAGCCACCTACCTGCCCCTAAACCTAATGATTTATATGATTTCCGCTCATCAGAATGTAAGCTTCTTGAGGGCAGGGACAGTGATAAATTTTGTTTGTTTGTTTTAGTATTTAGCCCTCAGCAGAGAGCCTATCCCATAGAAAAAAATTTTAAATGCTTGTTGACTAACTGACTGACTATTATACTGAAGGTGAGAGTATCCTTGCTTTCAAGTCTCAGCTCAGATCTGATTTGATTCATGAAAACTTTCTGACATCTCTCACTTTGCCTGGTAACACATTATTTTTTTTTTTAATTTTAAACCCTTAACTTCTGTGTATTGACTTATAGGTGGAAGATTGATAAGGGTAGGCAATAGGGGTCAAGTGACTTGCCCAGGGTCACACAGCTGGGAAGTGTCTGAGGCCGGATTTGAACCTAGGACCTCCTGTCTCTAGGCCTGGCTCTCAATAACACATTATTTTTTGATACATCTTGGCAGCTAGTTACATTTAGCTAAATACTTAATGATACGTTATCTTGGATTTTTCTCATTATATCATGATTTCAAGATACAGATAGGGATCATATCATATGCTTGTTTTGTTGTATCTCTCACAGAGCATGGTTCAAAATACTGGACATAATATATACACTTTTAATAATACATATTGAAAAGAAGAAAATAATCATTTCTCATATACATACAAAGTGCTTTACATAAATTATCTCATTTGATTTTGACAACAACCATGGGAGGTAGGTACTGCTATTTTCATTTTACAGTTGACAAAACTGAGGCAGACAGAGGTTAAGTGATTTGCTAAGAATTACACAGCTAGTAAATATCCAAAGTTGGATTTGAACTCAATTCTATCTTGATTCCAGGACTCTATCCATTGGACTCCCTAGCTGAGAGATGCTATATGCAGAAGGAAGTTTCCTAAGTGCATTATGACATGTTTTCGAGTTTCTTTATGCCACCCATTCTAAAAGCCAGTTTGTAAATAAGACAAAAGACCATAAGAAATAATACTAGCAGCTAATATTTCAACAAAACTTTAAGGTTTCCCAGGAATGGAATGTAGCCCAGAGAAAGGTAAGCAACTTTCCTACGGTCACATATTAGGAAGTCAAGGATCATAATGCAGGGCTTCTTCTCTTAGTCTGGTGCCTTTCTACTACTTTGTTTTAAAGATGCTGTTCAAGTAAACAAATGTAGGGAATATTAAGAAGTATAATAAATGCCCTATTCAATTTTTTGAGAAGGAAAAAAAACCAGAGTCTGCATTCCCCACTGGGGAAGGTATTATCTACCATGAGGAATTCTGCAGTGGAGTCACTTCTCTTCTCTGACACAGAGCAACCCTGTTTTGGCCAGAGCTTGAGCTAATCATACTTTTAAAATAGATGGCTAATAAAATCAAGGTCACTGGTTATTCCAACTGTCTGGCAGGAATCCTGTTTATTTTCCTAAAGAGCAGGGACTCAGACCTAAAAGATGTGTTAAACACATCAAACAAAAGAACAATGGGCTAAGGCTTAATCCATTTTTCCTCTAACAAGTAAACTTGTATTAGTTAAACAATTTTTTTTTTAAAATTAAGCCACTGACTTTAAATCCTTGCATTCCAGTCCTGGCATGTTTCCCTACTGTAGCATTTAATCTTGCTCTGGCAAAGGGAGGCTTGCAGAGTATGGTAGAAATAGTACAGGGTTTGGAGTTGGCAGACAGTAGCTCACTGTGTCTACATAACTTTGGGCAGGTCACTTTAGGGCATCTTAGTGGTGTCCTTGGATAGAGAATCTGGCCTGGAGTCAGAAAGACCTGAATTCAAATCTAACCTCAGACACTTATGAGCTAAGTGATCCTTGGCAACTCAATTTTGCCTTCCTCAGTCTATAATCTGTAATTACAAATCTCCCCCTTATACAATATCAAATATCCAATATCAAATATCCAATATCAAAGCTGACAATGCATTCAGGTCTCTCATATATGGATGCAGTTGTGATGGAAAATGTGATGGAAAACACACAGATGAGGTGTGAGGGAAAAGGCTGATTGAATCTTGCAAAATGCTGAAAATTTTCAATTATGATGGCATGATAAAGACAAGTCCAAAATGAGTGCCAGTGAGTGGGAAATGGGATAAGACCCTCTCTAAAATGAAGGACTACAGGGGGGCAGCTGGATAGCTCAGTGTGTTGAGAGCCAGACCTAGGGACTATAAAAGGGAATTCTTGGTTCTCTTTGAGTTCACACCTGTGAAAAGGGAATCTTTTGTTGTCTTTGCCTAGTTGGAGTTAACACTTTAATTGGCAATAACTTTGAATCAACACAAACTTGAACTAGGTGGGAGAAGCTTGAAAACCACTTAGTGAGTTCACACATTACCTGATGCTAGGTTAGAAGAAGAGTTTATACCCTCAGAAAGGTGTGAATCCAAAGGTGACAACTCAGACAATTTGGAAACGGTGATAGGCCCCTATGAAAAGGGGCAGGGACAGGAAACCACCATAAAAAACATGGAAATCCCTGAGCAAGCAGTCTGGTGAAGATGACTCTGGTGAAAAGAGTGAACTCCAAAATGAGAGTTACTCTAAGAAGGAGACAGTGAACTCCAAGAAGGAAGTCAGCTTCAAGAAGAAGGTCAGCTCAAAGAAGAAAGTCAGCCTCAGGAGTCACCTTCAGCTCCAGTCATTGTCTTGGCTGAGTGGATAGCTGGTTTTCCCTTCCTGTCTTCTGGAGATAGTTTAATTCTGGTCAAAGGTTAACAAGTCCTGGCTGAGTCAAGCACTGGAACAATATTTAGGTAGATAGGTTAATGTCTTTTTTCCCCTTTTGTATTTTTACTCTTTCTACCTCTTTTATAAATGAAAGATTTATAATTTTCATATATGTAGCCAAACCATTAATTTGAACACTTACAAGACAGGAGGTTCTAGGTTCAAATATGGCCTCAGATACTTCCTAGTTGTGAGACCCTGGGCAAGTCACTTAACCTCCATTGCCTAGCCCTTACCACTCTTCTGCCTTGGAACCAATACACAGTGTTGATTCTAAGACAGAAGGTAAGAGAGAAGAGAAAAGAAAATCAAGGAACCCCAAACATTATGTTAGGTGATGGCAATACAAAGATAAATATAAAACAGTCCCTGCTCTCAGAGACTATAAACCAACAGCTACATTTATAATCATCCAACTTCCCAATCCCCTCTGAATAGAATAGTCTCTTGTGACAAATTCAGTCAACCAATAAACATGTTAAAAGCCTACTAGGTGCCAAGCACTGTGCTAAACTCTGGGGATTCAAAGAAAAGCAAAAGACAGTCCTTGCTCTCAAAAAGTTCACAGTCCAATGGGGAGCTAATGTGCAAAACAACTCTGTAAAAATGGGATATAGTAGGATATCATTTTACATGAACTCCATACACATGAATTCAGATATATGTAACTGACAATTCTAAAAAATGAAGGCAGAAAATATGTAAAGTAAAAAAAAAATTTTTTTTATTATTTGCTAAATCTGAACCATTTCCCCAAGAGGTGTAAAGTCTCATAGCAGCTCACACATTCAACCTTGTTCTCTGTGAGTCATTACATTGTTTTGGGGCAAACATGCATAAGTCTTTATCTAGAGCTCTCCATTATGACAAGTAGTGTCCAGGTTTTTCTGTTTCAATAATGCTGTTTAGTCATTAATAATGGCCCCAAAGTACAAGAGTAGTGAGGCTAGTAGCTTTGCTAAGCCTAAGAAAAGTTCTAACATGCCTAGGTATATTCACGGAAGAAATGCTTATAAAACAATGGGGCTCACTATTTTGTGAGATTTTCAACTTATTTGACAGGTCTTGGAACATATTAGTCAAATAAAATGTGGTCCTACTGTTTACACAAGATAAACTGGAGAATAATAAAAGATAGGAGACCCTAGAAATAAGGGGGTTCAGGAAAGGGTTCCTGTAAAAGGAAGGATTTTAGCTGGGACTTGAAAAGTAAAGCCAGGAAAACCAGCAGAGGGAGAAGAGGCATGTATAAATGGGAATGAACTACATGATTAGTTAGCTTTTTTTTTACTTTAGTTATTATTAATAAACTGTATAAAATATAGTTATTGTATATTAATTTTAATCTTTACAGGCAGCAGATTGCAAACATAGAGGACAGACCAAGAAAAATGGCTCGAGTTGGAAGATGGAGACTCTTGGATGAGGAATAACAAGGAAATACCAAATAGAATTAAGCAAAACAACAGGAGATACTTTTATAATGTGTGAAAAATAGTTTATGGAAAGCCACTGTTTGTCAGGTTTAATGTATAGTCTTGTCAGTATTCACTATCTATTACTCACATATTAAGACAATAATTATTTATTGATCTTAAATTATAAAATATATAATTCTCTCCTCAAGAATACTAAATAAATCATTATCTCCTGCTAAAGTACCTCTTATTTGACTCTTCCATGAACAGATTTTTCTTCATTCCCACCTACATCCTTTTTACTAATTATTCCATAATTATTCAAGATCTTTATCTACAGTATTTCTACCTATGCCTCTATTCATAGTTCATTCATAACAAGTGGAAGAGGATTTGTCTAAATCATAAAGAGGGAGTTATGCCTTAACTGATAGTTCAAACATGAGTTCAGGAAAACAACATGCTAGCTTCAGATTACGGGAACAGGTCAAAGTGATCTGGCAAATTGATTTGACATTGCCTGTACCAACTCTGCCTCTTTGAAGAGAGTAGCATGCCCCAGCTGGTTGTATTGAGCTATGATTTAAAGAACCCTTCAGCAGGGAAATTCTTTTGGACCTAACATCTTTCACAGGACCAGTTGCATTAATTGTACCAAAATTATGAAGCCGATCTCAAGACCACACTTATAAAATGCTATTCTGGCTAGCTGATGATGCAACAGAAACATGATGGAGTGGAAAAAAGGATGAGATTTGGAATTAAGATGAAAGGGATCATGTAACCTCTCTCAGACTCATTAGCTTGGTTTGTAAAATAGGAACAATCATATCATCACACAAATAAACAAATATACATGTATGTCTCTGTACATATACATGCATCTATGTGTGCATATGTATGTGGGTATAGATATAGATATAGATATAGATATAGATATAGATATAGATATAGATTGCCTACTTTCCAGGGATGTTCTAAGGAGAGTTTTGAAACCTTAAAGCACTATATAAATATGAGTAGTGTTATATAAATAAATGGGCAGATGGAGGGAGAGAGGGTAGATAAACTGGATACTACCACTGGTAATTGAGTGACAGCAGTGGAGTCCAGATATGTGGCTAGTGCAAGATCAATTGAGGCTTGCCTCCTAGCTAGATGTTGTACCACCTCCCTCCTTTATTCTGCCCAGGCAGAATCCTTCAGGTCAATGGATGGTATCCCTTCAGGTCCCACCTGGGGTTGATTGATGATAGATATTGCGCTCTATTAGCCTTGATAACGGTTTATCTGACTGTGTGTCTCCCTTCCCAGAGAAGCTATGAAATAACCAATCCAGGAAGGTACTTGAATAGTTTATCTATATTTTAGCAAGATGGAGTACTGGGAAATGGGTAGAGGAATTGGGAAACCCTAAACTAATTTGGTAATAGAGCTGTAGGCAGGTGAGTGATTCTGGCTTGTTTAGTTCCTCTGGCTCAGCCTGGCCACAGCCAAACCAGAGTAAGCAAGCTGCTGTTTGATGTCTTTCAGCTTTATACCTATACAGCCTTCAGGATCCACCCCTTTCCACTCTCTTCTTCTTCTCCTGCCCACTTCCCGGATCCCTCCCGGGCCCTAGGATACCTAGATAACTACAGATGATTTGATTTCCTAAATATCTAGGGATAGTAGAATCAGAAGAGAGATGGTCTGGGTACAGGTTGGCAATGCTAGTCAGGTACAAGACAGGAGGATCTTGCAAGGTTGAGCCAAGCAAGTCACCAATCCCCAAAAGACCAGGATCCACAGATCTCAGGTCCAAGGGAAGTGAAAGGAACCAAAAGCCAGGGCTGCCAGGGTATTTATACCCCCCTGGGCCAACCACTTTCTCCCCTGTCCTCACGGCCCCTGGGAACATTCTAAGATCCAATGGTCTTCACCCATCAATCAAGGGTGAGACTCTCTGCTCCCAGAGTTTCAATATAACAGTAGGTATTAGTGGAATTGACGCTACTGAGGTTGAATATTGTTATATTGAATCTCTGGGAGCTTGAAGTTCATTCAATGATTGACAGATAAGTCAGTTGGATAGAATGTTCCCAGAGAGGCATGCAAGAGGCAGGAGGGGCAGTTGAGAACCCTGGCAGAGGTTCTGGGTCTTTTACCTGTCCTGAGGCTAGAGATCGGTGTGGATCCTGGTCTTGGAGTGAGAGAGTTGCAAACACTACTCTGCAAAGCTCTTCCTGTGCTTCATATACCGTTATCAACCTGTACTTGACCACCACCTTGGTGTCTACTGCCCTTAGATATTAGGAGTTTCTTCATCTAGCTATCTAGGCTTCCCAGGACCCAGGAGGGATCCGGGAAGTGGACAGGAGACGAATAAGAGGGTGGAAGGGTGGATATATCTCAACTGTTAAGGCTTAAGATCTATAGAAGAAGAAGATGAAGATTTCCCAGCAGTTTACCTACTCTGGTTTAGCCCTGGCCAGGCTGGACCAGAGGGAAGCTAACATTTGATTCTTCACTGCCTGCAGTTAGAGTTTCATTAGTAGCAATTTAAGTAGGGTCTCCTAATACCTCAATCCTTTACCCTTATCTTTCTTATCATATATATATATATAAAGTTTAAAGTACCTTCCTAAATTGGTTTCCAAAGTTTATTTGGGAAGGGAGCCAATGCAGTCAAAATATCAACGTTATCCCAGCTGAAGAGCCCAATTAATATATCCATTAACCCCAGGTGGATCCTGAAGGGATAGACCATTTTGACCTGAAGGATCCTGCCTGGGCAACTGTTATAAAGGAGAAGTGCCATCTTATCATTGCTCTGTACTTCAACTTAATATACATCAAATAGAGTTAGTGACCTCCTTTAAATATTACAATATGCAGGTATAATACTTGAAAGGGCTACTTTGTTTTATGTCCATATTATGCATCTCTCACCTCAGTTGGTCATTACTCAAATGAATGGGGTCAGTGAGGTCAAATGTGCTGATTCACCCACATCCAATATCACCCCTTCTAAAAATAAATGTATGTGATTGTCACATCTACAAAAAAAAATGTTTTATTGATGGTGGGTCAGCCATATATAATTCATAAAGAAAAACAATGAATGATTATGGGCAGGACTTATTATTCTGGGCTTCAGGCTGAAGGATAGGTGAAGGTGGGGGTAGGAGGGTGAATACAGATAAACAGAAATATAAGACCTGAAACTTTTCACATCTGGTCAAATCCTCAAGAGTACTCATTGTCTCAGAAGTACTTTAAATTTCCTGTGTAACTGCTCAGACTATTACTTGACCTGAACTTCTTATTCCACGTTAGACCTCTCTGGTAGTAAATAGTCGTCATAAGGAGGGCGGGATAGCCAAGGTCGAGAAATAGAGAATAGTCCTTTCAGTCTTTCAGCAGCACTAAGCATCCACAGACCTTTAACAAACCCTTAATTGGAAGCCACTATAAGGCAAGTTGTTGGTGAACTTCTCTTGCATTCTTCCCTTCTCCCTATACCCCTCTTTATGGAGTCACCTCTTCAGCCATAACGAGGTCTCTGTCTCCCTCAAGTAAAAAAGCATCCTCAACTACCCCCTCCAGCTGCCATGCTCCTTGTCCCATAATAGAGGGAAGACTGTCTTGGCATTTGGCCCAGGTACCAAAAGACCTCCTTATAGCTTGATAAATGGTTTAGGTTTCTGGCTCTCCTATTTGGATTTTATTTACTCTGTAGCTTTTCTAGCTCAAGCTTCTTCATGATTAACCCTCACCTACTTTTCCCAGATTCTAGATTATCCTCCAAAGAATTGAAGTGCCTTACCTAAGGGCTACCCTAAATCTTGATCAAACCACAGTGAATACACTCATATCAAATCCAAGCAGCTGTATCAATCCATAACAATTATGAAGATGGCAAAGATAATAGGATTATCAGGGACTGTTGAACATGCTGTTGAATGACATAAAATCAAATGTAGAAAATTTGTTTTCATCAAGAGAAAGAACTGTGGGAGTAGAAACGCAGAAGAAAAACATATGACATTGTTTATATGGGTACATGATTTGGGGTTTGGGTTTTAAAAGATTGCTCTATTGCAAAAATGAATAATATGGAAATAGGTATCAAGTGACAACATTTGTATAACCCAAAACATTTTTTCAAACCCTTCCTTTCCATTTTAGTATTAATACTGTGTACTGGTTCCAAGGAATAAAAAGCAGTTAGGCTTAAGCAATGGGGTTAAGTAACTTGCTCAGGGACATATAGCTAAGAAGTATCTAAGGCCAGCTTTGAACCCAGGCTCTCAATCCCCTGAGCCACCTAGCAATCTCCTCAAAATATTCTGATAACTGCATTTCAGTCTAAATAGTTTCCTTTGTAATTCTACGTGTTTTATTTTATGCATTTAAAATATTTTTCTGAAAAGGGATCCATAGACTTCATGAGACTGTCAAATGGGTCCATTTCTTAAAGAAGGGTTCTGTCATCAAACTCAGATGGAAAAAAGACACAGCTTCTTCCTTTCAGTCCCACCACCAGATAGTAACTGTTACTTCTAGATAAGTAGGCCATATTTGGAATTGAAAATACCTAGACATAAATTACTCGTTATTCTCTCTTGCATCTCTCTAAACTTTTGGATCTGGCTTTTGTCATGAGAGTAACCTAGATCTTTGCTTCAGATCTGACAATCTACAGATTTTGCTTGTTAATCTCTGAGGTGCCCTTCATTAAGCAACCAAAATCCCACTGACCAGGGGCTATCAGGTCACCCAGAGTATTCCCTAGTTTACTTCCTACAAACACCTTTGTACATTTTGTAAATTAAACACTTCTGACCCCCTACCCCAGTTACATTTATTCTGTTCTACAAGGAATTCTAGGATCTTGTCAGCTATGCAGATGAACTGACATCATATATTCCAGGGTAGAAACAAAGACAGAAGCTGTAAGAGCCTAGTGGGATATGGGTCAACATATTGGGCAATAAAATAAGCAACTCATGCAAATAATCAGCTTTACTCTCAGGTTCTGTTTTATTATGCAGTGGATAGACTGAAGATAAGCAACAGTATGTTGGGATATGTTTGCTGAGTGTGGGCCCTGCCTTGATTTCCCAACTGAAGGATGAACAATTACCAGAGAAGCCAAAAATAGCTTGCTCCATATAAAAAGGGTAGGAGGACCTTACCACTCAGGTCTAGGTGCAGAAAGAGATGTTAAGATAAAGAAAACAAGTCAGTACAAACTGTGGTGAGATCATTAAGGGGAACTCACATTACTACATTGAAAGGGACCATTTTTTCACGTGTGATCACCAATGAGCTTCCAGTGTAAAATCAATAAATCTACTAAATCTTCTGTCCTGACCCTGAAGAGTATCTGAGAACAGATAGAGTGAGGTAAAAGGGTGAGAATGATGATGACAGTACTAGTCAGAAGGGAGAGGAAGGAATGGGTGGGGTGTGTGCACCAAGGGGTGAGTGTGTGTGTGTGTGTGTGTGTGTGTGTGTGTGTGTGTGTGTAAGAGAGAGAGAGAGAGAGAGAGAGAGAGAGAGAGAGAGAGAGAGAGAGAGAGAGAATGTGTGTGTCTTTGTTCCAAGAAATATAAGCAAGAAGGATGGAAGGGACCTGAGGGAGTAGAAGAGGGACAGAAAAAGGAAAGACTCCAGGAGACAGAAAGCAACCTCATGTCAGGGCCAACTTTTGGAGAAACTTCTCAGTCCAAAGGTTAACTCCAGTCTCCTCCCTCCCTCCCTTCCTTTCTTCCTCCCTTCCTCCTCCCCTCCCTCCCTCTCTCTTTCCCTCCTCCTTCCCTCTCTCCGTCTCTCCCTCTCTCCCTTCCTTCCTTCCTACCTTCCTTCCTTCCTCTCTTCTCTTTCTCCCTCCTTCCCTCCATCTTTACTCTCTTTCTTTTTCTCTCTTCCTCTCTCTCCCTCCCTTCCTCCCTTTCTTCCTTCCTTCCTTCCTTCCTTCCTCTCCTCCTCTCTCTTCTCTTTCTCCCTCCTTCCCTCCCTCTCTCTTTAATATCTTTCTCTCTTTCCTTCTTTTTCTCCCTCTGTTCCTCCCTCCTTCCCTCCCTCCCTTTCTTCCTTCCTCCCTTCTTTCCTTCCTCTCTTTTTCTCTTTCTCTCTCTCCCTCCTTCCCTCCCTCACTCTTTACTCTCTTTTTCTCTCTTTCTCCTTCCCTTTCTTTTTCTCTCAAAAACAAACAAACAAACAAACAAAAAAAACCCCAGCCCTTTACCTTCTGTCCTAGAATTGATAGGAAGTATCATTTCTAAGGTAGAAGAGCTGTAAAGGCTAGGCAGTTGGGGTTAAGTAACTTGCCTAGGGTCACATAGCGAGGACGCGTCTGAATCCAAGTTTGAACCCAGGACCTCCTGTCTTTAGGCCTGACTCTTGATCCACTGAGCTACCTAGCTGCCTCCTCCTCTTTGTCATTTTCCTTGAATCTCTGGTGTTTATTCCTCAGAGATCTGCTTCCCTTTTTAATGCTCTCTCTCTTCCTTCCTATCAAAGTTTCCTCCTTTGTTCATTAAGGGAATAAAATGCTGCCTCGATTTTCTCCTATTTTGCTGTGCTTGAAGTACGTATGCAACACTATGGATTTCCAGTGGCATTATTTGCTAGTAATGGGAAACAGGGAGTTAAATGACTCCCTCCAATATCCATACCACCTTCCTATTTTGCCTCCTCCTTGGGCCCCAAACATACTCTTTTCTTTTTCAGTTAAGGGTTCAAAGGTTCTAGTGAGGTCTTTGTTAATTAAAGAAAGTTTTGTTCGTGTTTCAGAGGAAGAAAAGACACTGGTCATTTTATTACTGAAGCTGGTAAAGAGGTCGGGACTCTGAGGGGAAATGAAATGTGATAGCTATCATAAAACAAAATCGGCAAAACAAAATCAATAAGGAGTTAACAGTGGTGTTGATTGGAGGATGGAGAAGGAAGATTTCCCTTCTTCTTCCAGTTAACAGCTCTGCCACCTCAGATCCTAGACTTCATTACAAGATATAGCATTGGGATAGATAGAGAGGGTATGCTGAGGGCAATAGAATATCTCAGACATCCAACAGTCAAGAAGACAACAGACAAGAAGGAAGGAATTCCAGGAACATGGAGAGAAGAGGAGGTCCTGTAGCAATAGTTCCAGTGGTGTACCTGTTTTGAAGTGATTGTGGGAGGCAGCAGAGTCAACACCAGAAATACCTGAATTCAAATCTTATCTCTGATGTTAGTGGTGTGAACATGGACAAGTTACATCTTCATTTCTAAAATGTGGATATGACACCTCTAGCGAATAGGATCAGTCCAAGGCTCCAATGAGATGATAATGTATGTAAAGATCTTTGTGCACTTTAAAGCATGTTGTAAATGTCCATTGTTTTAATAAGCAAAAGAGGCAACTTTTGTCTTTATGTAGGAAACACTTCATAATTATTTAAGGTTTCCAAAAGTGAAATGGAATGACTCAAGAAGTAGTGGGTTAGACCCTACCAAACTATTGTTGAGTGATCACTTGTTATATATGGCATAATATAGCTTGTTGAATATAGGTTGGGCTACATGGCTTCTGAAATCCCTGCCAAATCGGAAATTCTAAGATTCATAAAAGAAATATAAGTAGGGAACTGCTTAGGTTTGTCGATGGAACATCTTGAATTGTTCTTTCAAATGGATGGTCCACAACTGGTCTGCACACATCAAGAGCAGTATTCAAAGAATTTGGAAATTCTCTTTGGGAAAGTTATCTCATCTTTTCAGATGTCTGTATCTTCTAACAAAATAACGCCTGGGCTACTTTTAAGAAATGTAACCTATTATCCCATTCTTCTGCAACATCAGGAGACAGAATAAAGAAATATAAGACACTATTTCAAAGGTAAGAAGGACATAAGGTCCACCAAAATGCAGACACATCCACATCCCTAAAACCCTGGAGTCTGGCCAAATAAGAAGACAAAGCCCTAATATTGGGGAATAGAGGGATTTACATGAAGAAAATTGCAAGCAAAAACATTATCTCTACCCTGAGGGTTTTTTTTCCCCCATTGCTGACATTCTTGAACTATGTATTGCCTCTGGCTGTAGTTCATAGACCAGTGTCCAACTCAGGAAGAGTTATGAAAACTAGTGGTACCCTGAAGCAAAGTTGGTGTGATCACCTCAGAAAAAGAAGGTTCTGAAGGTCAGAAGTCTCAAAATAACTTTCAGCCCAGAGTATACCCTACACACTTGCCTGTATTTTTGTGCTTCCAATTTGAACCCACTATCCCTTGGGAAAGAATACTATCTATGGAAAAGGGAGAGTGAGCCTCCTGTTTTGGGCTCTTGCTTTGTACTTGCTATCTTATCAGTAAATAGCACTTTTAAAAACTAAATAATGCCAAATGGTTACTTGATATGGGAGGGGGCATACTTGATAGGGTTTGCTAATTAAAATGATGTCACCAGTGATATCTTTTAACTCACTCATAAACAAGATTTAAATATAGCAGAATAGCACAAAGTGGTCAGCCTCCCTCTCTCTTTCAGTCATTAAAGTCTAGTAGTAGCCCAACAAAAGTCCAGACAACTGGAGGTGACCCAGAATGCAGTGGAAAACCTTGGCTTCTTCCATGTCTGACCAAGCTCTCCACAGTGCTTGCTGTGGTTTGCTGCCTTCATGGTCTTTGGAACAAATTGTTCTTATCCTCTCCCTTTTCTTTTCTTTTCTTTTTTTTTAAACCCTTACCTTCTGTCTTGGAGTCAATACTGTGTATTGGCTCCAAGGTAGAAGAGTGGTAAGGATAGGCAATTGGGGGGGGGGGGGTGTCAAGTGACTTGCACAGGGTCACACAGCTAGGAAGTGTCTGAGGTCAGGTTTGAACCTAAGACCTCCTGTCTCTAGGCCTGGCTCTCAATCTACTCTCAATCTCAAGCTACCCAGCTGCCCCCCTCTCCTTTTTCTAAGAGAAGTCTTCACATGCCTTGGCTAAACACCCCAACTCACTGATGGCAGAGAACCCTTTTGGTTACACTTGACCTGGTTGAACTCATCTGCTAGGATGTTTTATTGGCATGAGGCTGCCTCACATGCTACAGCTTCTTGGAACAATAGGTGAAAGTTGGGTGGCAAGAGGAACCCAGAGGAATGCAACCCTGAAAAGGGCTTAACAAACCCCTCATACCAGAGGTACTAGTCTCACCTGAATATCTCATACACTTCAAATGGGGCACACTCATGTGTTATAGGGTTTTCCAAAAGTCTTAGTTCGTTTTTAAACTTAAAAGCCTCAACCCCAAAGAGTTAAACAAGGGGAAGAATAATCAAATTGCCTTCTGGGGCCAATGTGAATAGAACATGAACCCAGAGAGGGTGCTGCAATAATAAATATACGTTTAGGCTTACAAAGTACTTTCCCCACAACAATTCAGTAAAGTCAATAGGATCTCCTCTAGTCCTTTCTCCCTCCTCATCATTTTCTATAGTGCTTTCCTTAATTCTGCAGGGATAATATAGTGTCCATGCTACTATATTCTCAAAATTACTAGGAGGAAACGTTACCTGATAGATAGAGGAAAGAGATAAAGAGGAGGGTAAATGTTAAGATGTATAATCCCAATATCTTCAACACCAGAAGCATAACTGGAATTAGGTGAATATAACTGGTTAACTGTTTTAAAAGATTCAGAATAGTCAATACTAAAACACCCCAGATAGGTAAAAGGAAAAAAATGAAACAATTGCCACATTGTTTCAGTGAAAAAGTTTCGGCATGTAATCTGATAATTTCCAGATATGATTAAACAATTTGGTAGTAAAAGAGAAAAAAAAAACAGGCAAAACGATTTTGGATGAGATTACACTAAGAAATCAACTTGAGCCTGACTTTAAAAGGCAGCATTATTCATTTGTCCTGAAATGTTGCCTTCAGAAAGAAAACCCTCCCCATTGTCGTCAGAGGTTGGACATTTTATACAGTCCATTGTTGCCCATGTGCTAAATGTTCATTCGATTCCCATTTCAGGTAGAGTATAGTCCAAAGTTCTAGAATTAGCCAATTCTTAAGGGTTCAAATCAGTTGATGTCTTTGAGTTCATTTATATTTCTTCCCATGGTCCTGACAAAATAGGTATTTCTAATATCAAAATCAGTTGGTTTTTTTTTTAAGCTTTTAATAATACTTATGGCTCTTGTTTAGAGAAGAGATCAGAAATCAGAGAAATATTTCAACATTAAACTACCATTCAACTTTAGTGCCAAGATATCCACTACGTACCTTATCTGTTATGGCAACTCTCATCCATCCCTGTCAACTCAAGCTCATTTTACTGATCTAACGTCCTCTGACGTTGATATAAATCACTCCTTCGTGATAGTACACCCGCTTATCTTTTTCAAAAGAACTGCTTTCTACAAGGAAATACTTAATACATGATACTTTCTAGCTTCATTTAATGGTATTATGCATGCCCCTTTTCAAGGAACGCTAATTGCAATTAGCAGACACTATCCTAGCTCACTAAGCAGACCATTATGAAGGGAGAGTTCTGAAAACCCAATATATATAAAATGGTACCCCTGGAATTATAATTCAATTTATCAAACATTTATTAAGTGCCTACTCTATGTAAGACACTGGTAAGTGCTGAAGATACAAAGATTGGGGGTCAGGGGAAGATACTGGTTCTGTCCTCATGAAGCTTACAATCTAAAAGAGAAAACAAATAAATATGACGCTAGATAGTATACTTGGCATAGAATACATTTAGTAAATGCTTGTTGATTGATTTGTTCATATAAGCTTGAAAAGGACACCTAGACAACACTTCTTTTTTCTTTTCTCACTCTTAGTAACAATTTTGAGACAGAAGGGCAAGAGGTGGGCAATGGGGGTTAAGTCACCCAGTAAGGAAGTATCATGGTTTTTCCCAACTCCAGGCTTGGTACTCTACCCACCTAGTTGCCTGCTAGACAACATTCTAGAAAATCTGAGGAAGGAAAATCAGGGATAACTTCCTGGTGAGTGACAAATGAGTTGGACTTTTGAAGGAAAGAGAGTTCAGTGGGCTGAGATGTAGAGGAAGCACTTCTCTCTCAGATGCTGGATCCAGACTGCCTGGGTTCACCATGGAAGTGGGGGAATGCAGGACCAAGAAACAACTAGCAGGCCAGTATGGGTGGAATATAAGAAATTGTGAAGAGTACAGGGTCAGTGTGAAATGCATTAAGCATCAAGCTGGAGAATTCCTCACTAGTGCCTGAAACTGGAGGAGACAAAAAAGTTGGATTACCATGTAATAATTTTGTATTTTCCCATGCAAATGAAAATAGCACATTCTTATGACACTTGACAATTTACAAAGTACTTTACATGAATTATATCACTTGAGCTCAACTAACATTCAGTGAGATGGGCTGTCTGCAGATTTTCTATCCCCCCACCTTCAGTATTTTCAAAATTCTGTTCTTGTTGACTCTTCATGACCCCATCTGGGGATTTCTTGGCAGAGACACTGGAGTGCTTTGCCATTTCCTTCTCTAGTTCATTTTATAGAGGAGGAAGCTGAGGTAAGCAGAGGAAGTGACTTGAACAGCTAAGTGTTTGTGGCCAAATTTGAACTCAAAGATAAAAATCTTCCGGGAGTCCAAGCCCAGCACTCTATCCACTGTGCCACATAGCTGACCTAAATACTAGTTTCCTGTAAAGTTTAGTTGTTGCTTCCAGTAGACTGTAAGTTCCTTCAGGGGAGGGATGATTTTGTTTCTCCAGAACCCAACATGGTAGTCTACACATAGCAGGTGCTTAACAAATGTTTGTTTATTGATTTATTTTCTAGATGGCACCTCTGAGGCTCAGAGCAGTTAAATGTCTTGGCCACAGTCACAAAGCTAATCGCTAATCAAAAAATGGGAAAGCCAAGGCCCCAAATCAGTTTTTATAAATTTAAGTCCAATATACTTTCCATTTGACCATACTTCCTGCCTTTCTCATTCCAGAGCTCCTCTCCTTTTCCTCTCCTCACCAAAGCCCAAAGAGTAAATGAGAAGGATGTGGTTGAGAGACAGAGTAGGGAGATGGGGAAAATATTCCATTTTTCCTTTTTTGGCCACTTCAAGCCCTGGTTTTCTTCCTCTTACAGTCTGAACTGTATAAATGGAAGAATGACTGGCGAGGAGAGAGAAGATAGTCCCTTCATCTAGACTGACTTGCTCAGATCTTACTGCATCAAGGTATGATGACTTAGAAGCCTAAGCTTGACCATAGCATAGCCATGGAGAACAGGATGCCCCACGGAGGCCAAAGGATTAAAGAGATTAACATGAAATGAAAAGAATCTTCCAAAAAAACAAGCATTTTGATGAACTTTGAGAGCACATTGGCTTTATATTTATTGACCCTCCACTGCTAAGGGTAGGAAGGTCTCATAAGAGAAGTTGAGTGCCTTTGCCTAGTCACAAAACTATTAATCATTTACTATGTTTAGATTATTACTACATTAATAATTAATCCTGCTTCATGTTACTGATTCATATTAACAATCGATAATATATCATACGTTAGTATTTTGTATTATGATACTTGTTTATTACTTATCAATATACATAATCTTTTATTGTATTGTGACTATATGATCAATGACTACTAATTATAATGATTTTATTAAGTTAAACTATATACTAAATAATTAATAATACTTTATATCAGTGATTCCTAAAGTGGGTGCCACCGCCCCCTGGTGGGTGCTGCAACAATCCAAGGTGGGCAGTGATGGCCACAGGTGCATTTATCTTTCCTATTAATTGCTATTAAAATTTTTTTAAAAATTAATTTCCAGGGGGCTAAGTAATATTTTTTCTGGAAAGGGGGCGGTAGGCCAAAAAAGTTTAGGGACCACTGCTCTATATTATATATCACTAATATGTACTTTATAATTAACAATGCTTTACATTATTGCATAGAGCCACTATGTAGTACTATTAATCAATAATATTTAATATTACATTACCATGGAAAGTAAGATGGCTCAGTGGTAGGAAGCCAAGTCTGGAGACAGCAAGTCTTAGGTTGAAATCTGGCTTCAGATGTTTCCTAGCTACATAACCCTGTACAAGGCACTTAAGTCCTGGAGGTAGCTAGGTGGCCCAGTAGATTGAGAATGAGGCCCAGAGACTAGAGGTCCTAGGTTCAAATCTGGCTTCAGACACTTCCTAGCTGTGTGACCCTAGACAAGTCACTTGATCCCTATTGCCTAGCCCTTGCCACTCTTCTGCCTTAGAACTAAAACGCGGTATTGATTCTAAGACAGAAGTTAAGGGTTTTTAATGCATTACATATTATATGTTACTACCATTAACAATGAATTATTAGCTACTATTGTTTTATTATGTTGCTATCATATACTTAATGTTAATAATGTATTAGATATTACCAAGATATAATATTAATTATTATTCATATTTTATTATATATTTCTACTAGGTATACCTAATAACTGATGATGTTTTTGTTAAATACTTGTTCAGTTGTTTCAGTTGTGCCTGACTCTTTATGACCCCATTTAGGGTTTTCTTGTCAAAGATTCTGAAGTGGTTGCCATTTTCTTCTCCAACTCATTTTTAGATAAAGAAACTGAGGCAAACAAAGTTAAGTGATTTCCCTGCAGTTACAGGGATATTAAGTGTTTAAGACTGGATTTGAACTCAGATCTTTCTGACTCCAGCCCTGGTACTCTATCCATTACATCACCTAGCAACCCTTTATTATGGATCACTGTTCTCTTAATAATAATAATAATGCTTCAAGGCTTACAAAGCATCTGCTCTTTTTTTTTTTAAACCTGCTCTTTTGCTAGTTGTGGGGGCCTCACAAATCTAGGCTCTTTTAGGCCCCCACAACTAGCAAAAGAGCAGGTTCAAAGTCAGCTCTTCTGATTCTAATAGGTAGTGATTCCCTACTACCACCCAAGCCATGCTGCCTTTCCCTGGTAGGCAAATGTTGGAAATAATCTAATTTGGAGAAGTCGTCAGTTGCAAAAATCCCAGCACTGACCTTAAAAAAAAAAAAAAAAAAGCATTTGGAAATGAAAAAAGTCCTATGGGTAGAAAAGAGGAACTGTTCCCCGAACATGGAAGATGTGTGTCCTCACTGTGCCAGTAATTCCTTTGGAAAAATGACCATGTATGTGAGTCATGTCCTGATGATATAAAAGCTGGCCAGAGTGATGATGGGAATGAAAATGAAGCTAGACATTTGGAAACCAGTGGATCAAAAAATTTGCATAGATATAAAAAGAAGACAAGTTGTGAATCTCTATAAAATTTGAATTTCATTGAAATAAAAAATTTAGGACTACCCTATCCTAAATCTAGATTCATGATATATAGCTACCTAAAAAAAAGCATTCTGGTTTCCCATACCCCCTCGCCCTTCCATCTCCTTTTACCCCACCAGAAAAACCACCCAATTCGTGAAATGGACCCTGAGGTCCCATCCAACTCCAGATCTCTGAGCCTAGGATCAACTTTCTATCTGAAATAAAATGAGTCTGAGGAGGATTCTTTTGTTTTTAGACCCAGGATGTCTCCTAAGATCTCTATTGCCACCTACTGTTGGCTCACTTATTTACCTTGAATCCCCAACTGGAAACTAACCAGGGAAAATGAATTTGCTTACTAGGTGCAGTGACTGTAGACACTGGGGGAAATACACATTCAATTCAACAAACAATTAAATAGGCATAAGGAATTGTGCTAAACACTGGATACACAAATCTAATTATGGAGGATTTTACCCTCTCATGAAGAGAATGGAAACAAGTAGCTAGGATACAAACCTGGTAGTGTAATCTAAGGACAAAAGAGAGGGCAAAAGTACTAGGAAAACTCTTTTTTCAGATCAGATGATTAGATAAAACTCCAAAGAGCTTGTAGAACCTGAAATGGGTCTTGAAGGAAGGGAGAAATATAGAAAGATTCTATTTCAGGATTGTTGTTCAGATGTTGAGTTGTCATCGCTGCTATCCATGGGTTTTTCTTCCTTCCTCCCTCCCTCCCTTCCTTCCTTCCTTCCTCTTCCTTCCTTCCTTCCTTCCTTCCT